>NC_049992.1:14546705-14554721 GCF_000003815.2 Branchiostoma floridae | reverse complement strand
CATTTGAAGCTTTTAGCAAATGCTGTTAAAATTACTGTCCAACTGCTACAATTGTGATTCAATACATTAATTACAGTTCTTACAGATATGATTGGTTAACCTTTTTTTCTAAAAATGTGACTTTTCAATGAATTTGAGCTGCATTTTTCTGAGGTTTCTTCCACAAATCCACATTTGCTACACCCCCTCAGACTTCATTAAGTGGTCCATTCCAAAGCAGCCAAAGATGGATGTGAGATGATTTTTGATATTCCCCCATGAGTTAAGCTGATATAAGAACACCAGATTGGTAGATCTACATTATACAAGGCATAAAGTTAACATAGTATTACACAGTATGTAATGTGTAGCGTCCGTACCCCCTGCACTACTGTTTCTCATGTCCAAACTAACTATGTAGCATGTATTCAAGAAAGATGCAAGTATACATTGCTGATTTGATGACTTGGAAAGCACTGTGTTATATTCTTTTATGTAAACCATCACTTCTTTATCAGATTCTGTAAAATCTTCCATTAGGCCTGTTCTTAAAACGTACAGATCCAACTGGGAGGAATCTCAACTGGCATATTTATACTCCCATTTTCTTTCTTAAAATGCCACAGTAGCACTAATGGATGCTTCAATTAATAAATAGTTAACAATTATCAGAAAATAGACATGTTCTGTGGGCTAATTCCATTGTTCACTACCAGTCTTTACTATAATTGTGTAGCGTCCGTACCCCCCTTGAGCTGTTCATTAATGGTCATATGAAAGATTCTATGTTATGTTATACACTATATCTGCTGTAATTTTATGTAGAAGCCCAATAAGGATAGATAACCACAAAAATTTAGCTACTATTGTGCCTGGATTAAGAATCATAGTATTTGATCTTTGCTTCAAGCCCAAATACCCGCATATCATTATAGCTGCTTTAGTAACAGATGACCAGAAAATGACCTAACATAGTCATACTGCAACTTGAGTTGATTTTCTAGCATTGCAAATGCTAATTACACAAGAAGATAAGGAAAAAACACCCATTTTCTGTTCTAATGATGAATATACAGTATGCTGCAGTTCCAGTTATTCTACAGTTGTAGCGTCCGTACCCCCTTAGTGATCCCTTTATAAAAGCCCATGTACCGAAGTTATAAAAGCTCGTTGTGCGGAGATCCTTTAGGATAGTATGCCCAAGGTGTGTACCTTTGAACTGCTAATAACAAAAAAAGAATAAAATGAACTTGAATTTTCACCCCTAGTGACCCCCTTTTGGTACATTAGATTGTGAAGTAGCCGTAAAACAAGGGTCTGGCAGCCAGAGGCCGAATTGTGTCTTGTTTTACATGACTGTATGTATTAGTTCAACGTTCGTGATTAAGTATTATAATAATTAGGCACAAATTAGAATTAATACAGGGACTAATACAGGCAGGTAACTGGTATTAGTTCTGTATGAAGAACCCAACCAATAGTCTTCAATAATTAGTCATACAATTAGTCATACTTGTACATTGCAGAAAGGTTAATCTATATGAAGCGCCTAAGTCACCATTTAGGATTTGGCTTATACTTTCAATTCAAGATGACATTGTAATTCTATAAGTTACATCATGCAACTCGTTATTCATCATTGTCTTTTATCAAGAAGACCAAAGTTACTGTAACAGTAACTATTGTACAATCGTGTATATTCTACTTACTTTCTCAGTGTAGGAATGGGTCTCTCTTCATAGGATTGTCTCACTGGCTGTAAGTGTGAGAGAACAGTGTTACTGATCAGAATTGTAAATTTGACAACTTCTGAGATTTCTATAAATACTGATAGTGCACTGCTGTTTCAACTCATTTCAGTTGTCATTGAAAGTTCGAATTCTGTTTGGATGGTTTTGTACCATTGGCATAATTATAATCATACACAACTTGTTGGGTTAAGATTTGCTAGAACTTTGACTAACTAAGACTATCAATACTATGCCAAATAATAGTCACTCATTGATGACAAGCAACTGAATATGATTGCTTGATTTACTATCATTTGGCATATCTTGAATGCATTACCAACTTAAAGGTCTAGTACTGTAGCCAAAATTTGGTAAAGATCTGGATTCAGATCCAGGTCAGGTATTTTGAGGGATGTTTGTCACTTAGTAGTACCATGGAGCCAATAGAGCACAACAGATTGCACAATTAAATGTAAATACTACAGGTAGTAATTTGTTAATATTTGCTTCTGGCTGCTGCCTGGGTTGAAGGAGAAAATCTGTGAAACATGAAAGTGCAAACCATGCAGTATGGTATAGAAACACTAGTACTGGGTGAACATCAACATTATAATACAAGAGATTAAGTCTACTTGATGTACACATGTATGTGCGTGGTCAGGAGTACATGTGGTGTGCAGTCATGGTTAGGATTTCACACATAAGGGTGAATGACACAATTGACATTGTGTTTGTGTGTTATAATCATTGCTCGCAGAATGGGCCTCAGTCAAGACATTATCCACAAGCACCAAATCAAAGTCAGTGTTGTTATTTCTACCTTCTCCCACATTCAGTCCTAGGTTATAACACAAGTTGTAAAACATTTTTCTAACCAATGTGGCAAAATCACACTTTAATTCTGTACGTACACATAGTACATGTAAGTATTGCACACAAAGGGAGAAGACCTAAAGTCTTATTGTTTAGTCAGGTGAGTTTAGTGGTTGTTAGGACCAGGCATGTGGTTTGGTGGATCAAGTGAGGGAAGTAGTTTATTCTTAGACTAAAAAAAAACAGATCACAGTCATAGACACTTATGAGGGAATCATCTCAAACCTCCTGTAAACCCTCTCCTGATTGGTTGGGAGCAGGGTTTTCTCTGATGCGTGGTGATTGGTCCTGTAGAAAATTAATCAACTCTCATATTGCACACAATATTGGAATCAGGTGTTGCACTCAGTCTGAAGGACAACTCCAAAGATGTTTAATCTTTTCTGCAAGTGGGTTTGTTTCAGAACCTGTTCCCCCAATATCTTTTGCAATGGTGTTTTCTTTCAGGCTTTATTTTCTTGTGACTCCCTTTACGGTAGTTTACCTGTGAAGACACTGGTGTCACCTCTTAACTGAGGATAGGCTGAACTGAACTGAACTTACCTGTGAAACATTAATTTCAATACTTATTAATATTACAATGAAGTTACCAGGGCTGTATACAGCTTAAGCTCTTTTTCTGTTTGGGAGCCATGTTGTTAATTTTCATTATTACTGTCACTCTAAGCTGAACGGAAATAGGTTTAAGTTCATATTTATCACATCATATCAGATTTTTGGGGTTGATGGGATAAATTTTTCCCCGTCCCAACAACTACAGTATGTAACTGGACATCCCAGGACTGATGGGTCCCCAAAACAGCCCGGCCCCTGATTGGTGCAATTATTAGAGATATTGTTGCTATGGTGATTATAAAGCACACCTACCTGAGCTGGAGGGGGCGGGGTCCTGGGCTGCGGGGGAGGGGGGTCTGGTTCCCGTGGGGGTGGTCTGGGCTGAGGAGGGGGTGGGTCATTCCTGGGTCTGGTAGGCTGTGTATAGAAAACAACATGTTTTGAATAAAGAAGTCCTAAGTAAACTTTGAGGACAGAGTTAATGCTCTAAATAAATGATAGTTAATTGGTAAGCTGTTCGAACAGTATATTGAGTGACACCTATCAGACTTTGAAAAAACTCGGTTGAGTATATACTGCAGTTTCAATTATGAATACCAACATGCATTAGTATTGCTTAGTAGTCCACGGCAGCCTCTTATTCTTAACAATACAAAAAAGAGGAGAAAGTAATTGTTAGTGTTTGTAACTCAACCTTCTGACGTTACTGGCATACAAACATGAAAGTCAGTCATCTCAGCTGTCAAAAAAATGACAACTGTCGCCGAGAATCTTATATTGGTACTTCCGGTCTTGCCCAAAATTACCTTTGACCACATGACCGCACAACTACCAAGGGGAAACCCATGTGCTAGTATAAAAAAGTCCCCTGATAACCACATAAAATCAGCTTTTATGAAAAGTCAGAAAATAGAAACCCTCCCCTGACACATCCACCTCAAAACTGCCAGGATTTCTACCCATTTGACCATTAAAAAAATCTTGAAGTTTTAGACCTGGAACTATCTTCAACCACCGTCAGTTTGCATGGTGGATGGCTGTCAGATCCCCTAGAGTGTTAATGTGTAACAGCACACCTTATTGTCCAGCAGGTTATGCAGCTCCAGTTGTTGGTACACCTTAAGTCGGTACTCCTCCATCTGAACCTTCTTCATCTTGGCCAAATCATAGTCTTCATTCTCCACCGCCCGCCGTTTCTCTACCTCATACTTCCCAAGTCTCTCTCCCACCTAGTCAACAACACATGCTATTGGCAAACTTCATAAAGAGTGGTAATGTATAGACACATATTACATGACCATATTATGACATCTGATATTCTACAAATGGATAATGAAAACAGAAATTGTGGAA
Source organism: Branchiostoma floridae (assembly GCF_000003815.2). Lineage (NCBI taxonomy): Eukaryota > Metazoa > Chordata > Leptocardii > Amphioxiformes > Branchiostomatidae > Branchiostoma > Branchiostoma floridae. The sequence continues at coordinate 14,550,231 of NC_049992.1, read as the reverse complement.
AAAATGTTTTGAAATTGAAAATAATTGCTCCAACTAAGGATACTGTGGTATAAATAAAATAGCTAAAATTTGAGCTGAACTATTCACAGTACTAATAATTCCCTGCAATTCTTTCTTGTCTATCCACAGATTTTTTACTGTTAGATTCTTTTACATCTTTTACATTATCTTTTCTTACCTTTTGCAGATCTACCACAGCTTGCTTAAGTTTCTTTGCATGGTCATATCTTTCTTCTGTAAGAAAAAAAGTTATTGAAGTAACATTGTGTATTACTCACACAGCCTCATGGTATTTCCTTAAGAATATCAACCAAAACATTGTACCAGATAAGTCTTTTTTTGCATGGCATGGCAATACATATTAAACAAGCCGCAATTTAATTCCGGAAAAACAATTTAATTCCGGAGTGCACGTCAATAACTCCAAAATTCTTTACCCAATCTTGTTCATATTTTTATGGAGTACATAGCAGGGGGTGACTAATACGCGGAACACATTAATAAGTCCCTAGGGAGAAGTCCAATTATACATAATTATGCTATAGTTATACATACATTTTTATCACCATGGAGGTTTGAAACAGTCTTTTCAGACAGATTAAAGGATATCAAACTCACGTCGCACAGCCTCTGCCTTCTTGGCATCCAGTTTCCTGATGATCTGTGCTACTTCTGGGTCCTGTGGGGGGCAACAGGGGAAATTGGCGCATGAACAGGAAAGAAAATTTTTTTCACTCAGCCTTCTTTAGGTGCAATGGCTGAGTGTGTAGAGTGTTTGCCTTGAATTCGGTAGGTTTTGAGTTCGATCTCCTACCGAGTCATATCAAAGACTTTAAAAAATGGTACATGCTGCTTTCTCTGCTTAGCACTCAGCATTCAGGAAAGACTATGGAAGTTGAACACACGCCACTACCAGTGGACTAGCCCCCTGCTGTAGTGATTGCACAAAGTTGTGTGGCCCAGGGCTACTGAAACGGAGATGGGCACCGCCCTATGCACCATCGGGCGCGGGAAGGAACTTTGACTTTGACTTTTTGACTTCTTTAGCCTATGTATATTACTCAATTCTATAGAATTGGGGATTTGTATTACTTGTGGCTTATCACAATAAAAGTACTGTATCATTATGGTTTTCCATACAGTCACGAAACTGAATGAGCTTAAAGTACCTGGTACATGTCGAAGGCCAGGTCATCCATGGGAGAGATGTAGTCAGGTCTGGAAGCAAAGAAAAATCCATTCGCATATGAACACATGCTTTTAATGTGAAGTAAAAGTCTAAACTATTCTGAATCATTTTCACTTGGTTTGGTGAGTACTAAATGAGTCAGGTTAGTTGAACTTCGTATTTTACTCAATGCTAAAAAAGAATAACTGAAGATTATTAGTATTACCAGTATATAAATTACAACCTGACTCTGGTCTTACTTTACAAAATGTATGTATCTCTCCTGCAGTTAGGGCAGCTGTGAAAATTGTAGTTAATATATTGTACTTTATCACTATATGTATGTTCTTATAACCTGAAGTTTCCATTGACATGTATAACACATACCTGTTAATGAGACCCCACATAGCAGGGTCTGTGTATTCTGAACTGACTGGTTGCTGAAAGAAGTGATAAAAAACAAACATTAGCAACTAAGCTATAGAAAAAGATTATGACATTCATTGATTCTGTCAGTTTGCCTGAAATACCTGACTACAGAAGTCACCGCCCATACCTTAAAAGAAATACATCACAGCAGAGTAACTACAGTGGTTGTGACAACTAAAAGAAGAAAATACCTTTAAGTTATAAAATTACAAATAGAGTGACATAATTAGAGTGTTTTAAGGTGTGTTCCGGTTTTATCTTAAAAGTGCCACAGTGATAGCTTCCCCATTTGTGCTGTGGAGTCCCTGTAATAGCCACCAAACACATTTTGATTTGTTCTGGGAAAGCTCACCAATTCTGAGAATGAAATCTTCTTGGGTGGCAGCTATATAAAAGGGATATATGCATATGTAAAACACAATACGAATTTACATATTAAATGAATATTTTTCTAAATATTGACTCCTATAGTTAGGAGTGTTGTTAACTGATAATGAACAAAACCACAAAATATTAGTGGTAGAAAAATAATACACAATGATGAATAATGTATAAGAAAAGTAAACATTGGATTCAACATGAAATCATATTCAGAATGAAACATTGATTCAATTGCCTAAACACATCATGTACAGTTCTGGTTTTCAAAAAAACATATCTGGCAACACAATAACCATATACATTGTGTCCCCCATGAAAAAGTGCCCCCCATGAAAAAGTGTTCCCCCATGCAGAAATGTCCCCCATGAAAAAGTCAAGAACCCAGGGCTCGAAATACACATACTTAACTTGCAATTTGCAAATAATTTTTTAGATTTGCATGTAAAAATATTCTGAACTTGCAATCTTGCATGTTCAAAATACCTGGCCTATAGTAAAAATACCAAGACCACAATGCCTTTGTTTGTCTGACTAGGAGCGTCACCGGTCATCAGTAGGTGTTATAATAAAACTCGGCTTTGCTGCAAACTTACATGCTGATCATGTGGATATCTTTCAAAAATTTTCAAGTTCTACATTTTCATGCACCAATTTCTGTCCGTCAAATGTGACAGAATGGGCTAAAACATTGCAGTATAGACTAGTTATATTTTGCATGCAAATTTTTCAAATTGCACGTAAAATTTTTGCCAACTTGCAATTTTGCATGTAGCAAAAAAAAAGTATTTCGACCCCTGGAACCACATCCCACATTTCAAGCGATTCTGTCGTATATCCCATAGGACACTTTTTAATGACTCATCACTGTTTAATGACTCACCGGTTTTTCTTGCACATGGGAATCTTTGTTCTCACCAATGATGTTAATTGCAACAAGGCCAACCTGGAGAAAGTAATACAACCATACATGCACTGCTTCAACATCCTACATTCAATTTGGTAATTTCAAATATGAATTAAGAATACACCACAATACATGAAATTCTAATCAACAAACATGACAGGGGCATTTTAGGACAGTGATGTAAGATGACTATGCCTGACATGAATTATTTATCATGCAACAGTTACACCATGTGCAATTATGCCCCATGCAATTTATTACCAATCATGTCTGGTCACCTTAGAAACAACAACAATGGGATGCAACAAATTTTAGGGTGTTAACTGCTGTTACACAGTCATACATGCAATATGTAGTTATAGGGCAGTACATGTATAATGTTTGAGTTTTATTGAAAAATTAAACAGTTAAAGAGCATATAAAAGTAAATTCAGAGTAGGAAAGTCTTATATAATGCAATTCGTTAAGAGGCAAGGGAACAATAACAATGTCAATTTTTTAGTGTTTACTAAAGGTGGTATCTCATGGCACTTGGGGCATCAGTGTGGTACTGCGGGGTTTGTTCACTGTGGGAACTGTGTGTTATTTTTGCCGATTTTTTATATTTACATGTGTGAATGTAGATAATGCATAATACGTAAAAA
>NC_049992.1:14452797-14546605 GCF_000003815.2 Branchiostoma floridae | reverse complement strand
AAAATACCCATTATACTTTATCTCTGAAATTCGTTGAGTAATCTTTTGAACCCCGCAGTGCCGTACCGGTGCCCCAAGTGCAGTGAGATACACCTTAACAATACTGCCTTTACCACACAAATGTGCTTACCTGGTTAAAGAGGTTGAATCTATTGATGTAGTTTTTGTGCAGAATGATCTTGATAAACTGTCCATAGCAGTCCACATGAACAGACTTCAGTTCCCGTGCCCTGTACCCAGTTTTTTCGTTGTCGGATAGAGACACATAACTGTGCATGGCAAAGAAAATCATTATTAGAAAATCACAATGATTGTAGACCATGCAGAAGACTACAACTATACAACTTCAACTTCCCACCATATAATGGCATTGCACAATTTAAACTGGTCTACCCTCAACTACACATATATGTATGTACCCAACCATTACCTAAAAGGGTATTGTATCATGATATATCAAATTCAAATAATGAATAAAGCTTCAATTTTATGATTACAACCCTTAAAAATCTTCAATTTTTTTTTTCAATTTTACTTTTCCTCTGATATTTTTTGGTAAGAATGTAAAAAAGTACCAGTCCTGGCATAACCATAGGTGGTAGGCCATCAAGTTTTTGTTGAAATCAGTATTAGTTTGCTGTAATAAAAATCCTACTCTAATGAACTCAAAGTGTGTAGTCCTTCCACCATGGGATTCCCGCGAATCATACACTGTCTGTACTCGGTCCACTGAAACATTCCCGAGAATCGTCATACACTTACACACACCGTGCACTCGGTCCACGAAAAGATTCCCGAGAATCGTACACTTACACACACTGCGTACTCGTCCACGGAAAGATTCCCGAGAATCGTACATTTACACACACTGTGTACTTGGTCCACGGAAAGATTCCCGAGAATCGTACACTTAGCGGTTACACGAACTGTCGATTCCAAAGAATCGAACAGTTGCCGAAATCACCCGAAGTTTGCCGAACACCGACTTCCGAACGCTTTGGTGTTAGGAACAATAATGAATAGGTAGGAAACGCCGTTTCAAAACCCCTTGTTTTCGGCGAAAGGCAACAATGAAATAAAACACGTTGACACTACTTATTATCTATGTGTTACTTACTAGCCATGTAACATTACTTGGGACTCAACACCTAATAATAAAGAAGATATGCAGCATTTTGTAAAGTCCGATTTCCGGGGAACAGCGTTACCAGCAGTACCATATCTGGCCGCTAGAGTCGCTGCTGCACAAGACTATTACATCATTGCTAGCCAATCAGAGAGACGCGAGACTCAGATTTCCCGCCAAAGTTTCAGTGAACCAAGTACACACCGCGTGTTTTATAGTGTAATAGTGTAGTGTATGATTCTCGGGAATCTTTTAGTGGACTGAGTACACAGTGATGTCAATGATTCTCGGAATTCTTTCAGAGAGAGTGTGTCAATGTATGATTTTGGGGACTATTTGAGAGGACCGAGTACATTGAGTGTGTGGTAGTCAGTGTATGATTCTCAGGAATCTCTGTGGAACGAGTACACACTGTTTGAGTTCATAAAGTCTGATTTTAGTACGACAAAGTACATGTAATACTGATTTCAACAAATACTCGATGGCCTATCGCCTTTGGTCAAACCAGCCACGTTGAAAACTATTCTCATGTAAAAGCCGAGAAGTCCCAGATCCACCATAGAACCGTGGTTCTAACTCACTTTTCCTGCTGGTCACCCCTATTGGTAACGCTCTTGCCGGGTAGCATTTCCTACCCAGTCATTTATATGTAGTTAGTGAAGTTAGCCCTCTTGGCGGTTCATCGGTTCGAGCAGGGCTTCGCGAACGCGTTCGAGCAAACTGCGAAACTGTTCTACTCCCGTCGGCCTTTGCATGAACTATCCCGTAATCTAAATTTAGAATAGAACGACACAGCAAACGGAGCTCGGAGTACACAGTGCGTCTTTCAAGCTCAGCATCTTGTTTACTATTTGATTTAATGGACTGAGTACACAGTATGGTATTACTGTATGCAGTGTATGTTGAGTTTATACGTACAAAGATAGCAACAGCGATTTCAACAAAAACTCGATGGCCTATCGCCCATGATGTAGTTAGTGAAGTTAGGGTTAGCCCCAGCCGTTGGCGGTTCATCGGTTCGAGCAGGGCTTCGCGAACGCGTTCGAGCAAAGTGCAAAACTGTTCTACTCCCGTCGGCCTTTGTGTGAACTATCCCCGTGATCTACAACAACGCAGCAAACGGAGCTCAGTGTACACAGTTCGTCTTTCAAGCTCAGCATTTTGTTTATTATTTGATTCAATGGACTGAGTACACAATGCGGTAGTACTGTGTACAGTGTGTGTTGAGTATATACGTACAAAGATAGCAACAGCGATTTCGACAAAAACTCGATGGCCTGTCGCCCATGGCATAACTTGCAAATCAGGTCCATTTCTGTATTTTCTGATTAATTTGTATCTTACATTCTATCTGCAGGTTTCTAATGCTGTGGTATTCTACAGCTAATATTTTGTGATCCTGGTACTCTTATCAGCACCAGTGCAACAAACTTGTCAAAACATACCATTAAAGGTACTTCTAATCACCTGCTTGAGATAAGTGGGTTTCTTAGCAACACAACAGGAAAACACCTGAATCACTAAATGTAGTACATACCAATGGTATACATGGAGTCAGCCTTGTTCACTGTAGTCCGCTCCCGAAGGTCTAAAGCAAACAAGGCTGGCTAAAAGTATGTACGAAACACTAACACATTATCAACTTACCCTAATCTACTAAAGTTGTTCCCATGTAACGCTCCTAATGAATCTCTGTTGCCTTCACCTACAAAGAACTCCACTTTGGTTGCTGTAGAATCAAGAAAACAATGACATTTCATCAGTGCAAAAGTACTGTTGGATACATTAGGAATATGTTGAAATATGATGACCTTTAGCTCAGAAATTCACGTTTACTATTCATCAAGGTTCAAAATGCTTTTTCGAGGTGGAGATTGGTCACACAGCCACTCGCACGACACTCATACTCTCCACCTCAAAACTAGGTAGCACACAACCTGAGTTGGAAACTAGGTTCAGCCAAAGAAAATATGGTTGTTAGGTGCAACTGGGCAACTGGGTATTTTGAAATGCTACTAGATACTAGTAGTAGTAGGTCATATGCAAAATTATATTTTGAAGTATATCTAGTGTACTATATTTTGTGTGCACACAATGTTCAGTGAGTCAAAATAGATGTTAGGAACATGCATCTTCTTACCACAAAAGAGATTTGAAGGGAAAGCTGAAGTTCTTTGAAGACAGTCTCACATTGCAAAAGCACTCAATGTACATATCATTAGACAATTTTGTTAAAATTTATTAATCACCTATCAAGTACTGGTGTGACAGCAGCTGAAGCTTCCTTATTCTGACCCGTTCATTCAGCTTTAGAACCAACTCTTGGGGATACAAACAGAACCTGGCAAGAGAGAAACAAAACTCAGAAATTAAGTAAACTGCAAGTCAGTACACAAAATATTCCGATATAATTTTTGAGAGTGTGACGTCATGTTGTATGCCTTTTATTGTCTTAAGTCATATTGTCTGCTAAATCAGAACTGCATGCAAAGTTATCCAGCACATTACAATAATAAAAATGATAATTTAACGGTTCTTTATGGACGTCAATGTGCAGATATTGGCATACTGGGCAACAAGTCCATAGTGTTTTTTTTTGCATACATTTATACACATTAGCTAAAGAGGCTCAGTGGGCGTCACTCCACCATAAGGGAAAGTCGTGTAAAATCCCTTTCCAAGGTCACAACATAAGGGCAGGGTGGTTATCGAACTCATGTCTTCTTGACTCCAAGCCCAACCAAATCAACGGTAAAATTTTAAAAAATAGAAATTGGAAAAAAGAGAGTTGTACTTGAAGATGCCTTACCTGGAACTGACCCAACCATTGACCGTAGGTGCATGGGTCTCCAGTTCTTTAGCGCTAAATCCGTCATCTTGACTGGCGGCCTGGATGACTTTAAACGGCACTTTGGTTGGCATTGTCTTTTTTTCTTTTTATCGAAGTTTTCACCTAGTGCAAAAGAAGGAATAGATTAGTTAAGAATTAACGACCCACATTTTATTCACATAATTTTTACAAGTGTATTGACTTATTTCATTGTCAATGAATACAAATAAAAAATGTTCCCTTACTGGCATTAGTTCTATTATCAAATTTCAAGTGTCACAAAATCCATATCGCTACCTCTCCGTATGACTCATCAAGTTTGAAAGGACCCATGACATCATTGTTTTGATCTTATTCCAAGAGTAGACAAATGATTCGGACATTTTAGAGTACTAGTATCCAATGCACAAATTATCTGTCGAATATTGTACAGGTGTCCTTTGGCCAAAGTTTGGGAACTGTTTAGTTGATATCATTGGGTATAAGCACAGAAAATAAGCGATTTCTTTCTCTTTGGTTGATTTTATAATATATCTAATATTAAGAATCGCTACAAAGAATATTGCAAGATGAACTTTGTGAATTCTTTAACTCGTTAAAATATGTCACGTTATGAAGATCAGTATGTATAGTTTTAAATACTAGTATTATGATGACATGATGATAAGTCAAGCTAGAAAATTATGTGATAAAAGAGACAACGTTCGACCGAACAAAAGCTTACGTCAGTGGAGAACTGAGACAGAGTAGTAATGTGTAATAGCTGAAATTAGAAAGATTCATCCCATGCGAATGAGATCGTCCGTAACTATGTCACAAGTTCATGCCCCTAGGCTATATCATATTTTCGCGCTCAGAACTTACTGGATAAAATCGGTGTATCAACTCCGAATCCTTTCTTTCGGCATAATTTCGGTCAAACTTCCAGCCTAGAATCGACGTCCTTTCTTACTGTTAAAGAAAACCACGAATCGACGTGCAAAAAGAGTTCATTTCTCCGCCAGAATCCCAAGGTAAACGGACAACAACAATCCCCTGACGACTCGCACGAAAAATATTTCAAACATCACCAAACACGCATGTGCAGTGACCTACCGTGACCTTTGTGAAACCTCGCGAGAACCACAAAACGCGAGATCTCGTGTGAACTTCTACTAAAATCTCGTGAGAACTCGCCAACACGAGATTTGCTGCAACCTGAAGAAGTCAATGACCTCTGGTGTCCTTGATGACTTCAGCTTTTCTTAAGCGTCCCCTGCGCAGCTGGCCAGATTTGTGAACAACTAAAGTCTCCTGAAAGCCTTAAGGTCTTCGTGGACCTTGTGTGTGTATATTAGAACAAGTGGTGTTTCAGCTAAGCTAGGAAGTAGAGCTGTAACTGCCACTTCCGGTTGGCTTTATCCTCGAAGCGTCGTCCAGTCTGTGAGTATGGGCTCCAAGCCGTTCAAAATACGTTCCGCGGACGATAGCCAGAAGTATGGAGTGGCAGCACAGGATCTCAATGATCTGATTGCCAAGGGATGCAAAGTGCTGAAGGTTGGTGCCTTTTTTCACTAAAGGTTTTTACAGTGATACGTACCGACCTGTGCAAACAGCTGACCTAGTAGTACAGGTCATCAACCCTAACTCAGTTTGAGCGCGAGCAAGTGTTCTACTGTAGTCAGTATGAAGATATGATTTGAGAAACGCAAAGGAAATTATAGCCTGTCTTTGAACGTTAAAACCTACATTATAGTGCGTGGACGCATGGTAAAAGTGGTAGTGACTGTAGTTTTGTTCAAATCGCCTAGAAATGTATGTACATAACGTTATATTTAATAAGGACATAATAATAATAATATGTTCATCATTTGATTATTTGAACATGAATGAACATGTACATAGCTTTGATGTTAGTACCATAAGAGGCCACTTCTGAGAACAAAGGAATACGTTGCATCAATTTAGTGGATCAGACTATTTTGTCATCAAAAAATTTGATGCATGGATACACAAACCATATTTTATTCATTGTTGTCCAGGTTGTGACAAGTACAATACACCATGGACACTAGGCAGGATGCGACCATCACACTATAGTACACAATGAAGGTGTATGTGGATGGTGTTGATTTATGCACATGCATACAGTAAAGGATTTACTGTCTTTTATCTGAAATCACACATTACAGGTACCAATTAAGGGCTGCAAAATCTGCCTGCAGCAAGATGGAACTCTCATCAACAGCCGGGAATTTTTCCAAGCGCTCCCTCCCCTCTCTGTCTTGGTGTTCCTCAGAAAAGGAGAGAAGTGGACTGGAGATGACTGTATGTATTCTTACGAATGTATCTATTGTTTTGTGTCACTTTATCTGTTGTTTAACAACAAAAAGAGTGTTACTGTTACTAGTACAATGTACAATGTGTTATGTTTCTTAAAAAGTCAGGGTTCTCGCCAGTTGGGCATTTCTGGGCAGTATTAGTGTATACATGTATTTGTAGATTTTATCCCCTACACTGTAATTGTGTAAATGCTGTCAACCAGCATAGGGGGCTTTTCTTTTGTTTTATATCAAAGGTAAGAAATGTTGGCTTTATTCTATTAAATTTGGCCCCCGCCCCCAAATCCAGGAAATAGTACTTGGTACTAGTGTTTCTGAGGGTTATGAATGTAGAAAATTCTCAGGAGGATAGCCCCAGACCCCGCAACAACCCCACCCCACCCATGTGGCTTTGCCTTGCTAAAGATAGCCCCTATGCTGTAAAAAAATCCTGGTGTAAACTCTGAAAGTGTAGTGCAAATGGTGGCAGATGAATGTGCCTGTTGGCCTCTGCAGTCAGACAGTGTGTGTGGCTGATATACATGTATATCACCCTGCAATGGATAACTGCACCGCCTTTCACAATTATGGTAGGAGAGGCCTAGACTGACATTAATCCTTTGAGTGTATAAGTATAAGTTTCATTGTGATGTTTTACCTTCTTCCTGCTTGTAGATGGGAAGATGATCAAGACTTTGCTAGAAGCCCCTGAAGATCCTGTGAGGAGACAGCAGTTAACTGAGAATCTTGAGGACATGATTGCCAAGGAGTCCTCCCCAGAAAGAGTCCACGCCCTCAACTTGTACCTGCAGAGTATTCCAGACAACATTGATGCAGAAACTCGGGAGGAAGACCCAGACTGGTTTGAAGGTACAAAATGTACCGCTGTGTTTTTGACTGAACTAAGAAGCCATGCACATATGGGCTTTAGCCTGTTTGAAATGTAAATTGTGTACATTGTAATTAGATGTTACTGTAAATGCATTTAGGTTCGCGGGGATTTAATTTCGTGGTAGCGGGAAAAGGGACTTTTCGCGGTGGATTTAAGTTCGCGGTAACACCATAGACTGCAGTCTAATATAGAAAAATGTTCGCGGTGGTTTTAAGTTTGTGGTAAAGTGGTCACCGCAAAAACCGCAAACAATAATCCACCGCGAACATTTCTGCATTTACAGTATTATTTTTGTTGAATCAGTCACTTCAACTGGACAAGTTACATACATGCTTCTGGTAACATTTACTGTAAGACAAATGTCACTGTTATTTACAGTCTAAGTGCCAATAATCGTTATTAGTAACTGCTGGATGTATTTTTTCGCTTGCTAACAAAAGGATTACGGTACATTGTTCCATGTAATAGCAGCTAGTAATTTTTCTGTATATTTCCCTTATTTTCTCTCATAACATCATATTTGAATTTTGATTCTTCCTCAGGTCTAGACAAGAGATATAAAACCAAAAGCCAAGTGATGGCATATAGTGCACAGGGGAGGATAAGAGGCTACTTTTCAACGGTGAATACATCTTTGTTTGTCTTACATGCACTAGTTACAACTTTACAAGTTAGTTGAGTTTTTTTTTTAATGTAGATTTTGAATCTACCTCAACATTGATCAAATTGCAGGGCTCGAATTCCTTTTTTCTGTCTACCTGCACTGGTTCAGGTAACTTTTGAAATTACCTGCACCATTCAAACATACCCCAAAAGTGGGTAAAACAACCTTTTTAACTATCAGAGACATTGTCAAACATGATATACGTCCATCCTTAGATGCAAGTAGTTGGTTGGTCTGTGAAAGTGTTAATTCGTCTACTGATTTATGTTTGTTCTGCAATTTACAAAAAAAACAATAAATTTTTTAGGGCCTCAGCTTCAAATTCCATCTATCCATTGATGTTTGCCCTACCACTTATTAGACTAGTTTTAGAATCCATGTTTTAGAAACCATGTGTACTGCATTACTACCTTTTGTATCTATATGCCTGTACTTAGCCCGATAGGGCATGAATGTGCAATAAAGGCTATTATTATTATTATTAGTCCAACTGTCCCTTTGTGTCTTTCCAGACAAAGGAATTCATTTCCAACCTTGAGGATCCTGTAACAAAGTTAATTCTCAAGAGAGTGCTAGAAAGCTTCCGACCCCGCCTGAAGAATAACGGCTACCACGGCGACTACTTCAGACGGACGGCGAAACCCAAGAAGCGCCTGTGCACGCAGGCCGGTTGGTTTGTCTGCCATGGCCCGTACAACACAAAAACCTGTCAGGAGAAACACATGATCAACCCTTACAGCAGCAGACAGAAGAGGGCAGCCTTCAGTACTTGGAACCTGGACCACAGGTAAGGGTTGGTCCCAAGGAGGTTATAGGTACTGTCCCAGAATTCCTCTATACACACTCCACAATACACATCCCAAATGGCTGACTGTGGCCCACAAGCACCAGTTGCTGTATTTTCAAAGGTAACATGATCAGTCCATATTCCTTTGGGTCATAATCCGCCATTTTTGGTGTGTATTATGGAGTGTGTATTAAGGAATTCTGGGATAGTACCTTTGTCCTCCTTGGGTTGTCTCAGAACAGTCAGCTCTCAGCATCAACATGGGAACATTTCCGAACCACTTTAGGATTTCTTTCAACTAGACTGATTGACCCATAATACAATTCACACAATTATAACACAGATATTGTTTTATGAGATACAGATGAGATAGAGATACATTTAAGTGGATTGGTGAACATAAGTTTTTACTGAAATCGTGATAATCAGTTGGGATGTGTGAGTACAGAAATCGAATGCAACCAACAAAAAAATTAAAAACTAACTAGACAGGTAACATTTGCAAGCAAATACAGAATGTTACCTTCACATGGTCTAGCCTAGCGTTTCTACCAGGAAGGGTAAACTGAAATAGTTGCAGATGTTGACACAGGATAAGACAAGAAGGTACAAATAAATGTTGATAACCTTTTATCTGTAACGTTATACATCTTGAATAATGAACACAACGTCTAATATTGTTCCACACACCCTTGTTGTGTCGCAATTTACTCACTTATTTATGTCATTACCATCCCCAGAAAAATCATTTTTCCAAAGATATGAGCAGAAAGTTTTTAGATTTATTTGGAATGGTAAACCTGAAAAAATTAAACGTAAAGTTATTTACAATACATATGATAAGGGTGGTTTAGGATTGATACATCTACCCACATTCGATCGTACACGCAAAGCTTCTTGGGTTCCGAGAATGTTTTGTCAGCACAACTCAAATCGCAAGCCTCTTTTAGATACTTCTTCTGTGGTATTCAGCAGACATCTTTACCCATTTTTACAACTGTCTTTAGATGATATAACTTCTATGCGACCACTTTGTACCATTAGTCCTTTCTTTAAAGACGTCTTAAAGGCGTGGTTGTCCCTACAATATAAGCCTCCTGAAACATACAAAGATATACAAAATCAAATTATTTGGTGCAACTCGAATATCCTTGTAGAAAGTAAACCTATAGCTTTAGAAACTCCAATGTCATGTGGGATGATTCATATCAATGATATACTAGACCTTGATGGCAAATTATTGTCATATGATGATGTTATTAAAAAATTCGGTAAAGTTATTGGCAGAATGGGATACAATAGTATAGTCTCCGCAATTCCAAATGATTGGAAAAAGGAACTACTTAAACATTCCCCAACCGTAGGTCCAATTATACCATCTGCAGCCCACTACATATGGCTAAAAACATGTCGAATTCATAAAAAGACATATTCGTTCTTCCTACAGAAAAACAATATAGCAATGTCCCCTACGAATATTCAGTCTTATTGGGAAGATGAATTTAATGTACCTCTCCCATGGCATCACATTTTCAAGTTAATTTATAAAACAACGATTTCACCCAGATTAAGAATACTTCAATACAAAATAGTGCATAAAACGTTGGCAACAAGAAAAATGTTGCATCGGTGGAAAATTGCTGATAGTCCATTGTGTGTTCACTGTAAACTTGAAGAAGAAACAATACAACATATTTTCTGGGAATGCCCCAGAGTTCATGAGTTGTGGACAAAAACACAAAAATGGCTAGAATCAATTTTTCTCCAAAAGTATAATTTTGATGCGATGAATGTGATAATGGGAGAGTTTAGGTTAGACCATCCACCAATTTTAAACATGATAATCCTACTTGCCAAAAACTTTATAATGCACAACAACCAGCAACATCTCTCTATGAAGCAATTTATGAATATAATAAAAACCCATGAACATATAGAATACATCATTGCTGTAAGAAAACAAAAGCTGAATTATCATTTAAAAAAATGGGAGACACTTCGCTTAGCTCTGTTTCCTACTGTCCCTTGATTATTCATTTATTATTGTAAACTTGTTTAATTCTGTTGTTTTCATTCATATGTTATCATGATTGTATTTTGTTACAAAAATTAATTTCCTTATGTCCAGCATATTATCTTGTGTTACAGTTTTGTTTACTTTTATCACCTTGTTCAGAATAATTTCTGTATATCGATCTGCGTATTTATTTGTAATAACTACTGGATTTGTATTCATAAGAATTAGTCCATTTACGTTCTTTCTACTTGCTTCTTCATCACAGGATCCGTGGTATTTCCTTTGTATGTATTCTTTGTTTGTCCTTATGCGAAAATAATAAAAAGATAAATAAAAAAAATAAAAAAATATTGTTCCACACAGGGTTTCTCATCATCATCTCATCTCAGTCCCATAGCTACAAGCCACAGGGCAGTCTGTCTGTCCACAAAGGTTCTCCATTTCTGACGGTCGTCAACAGGGTTTACTCGACGACATTTAGCGTGGGGAAGACGGCCGTCTGCGGGAGGGTCAAGGCCTAGGAATTTTTTTCGGCTTGGGGGAGGGCCAGGGAGAAATTACTTGGCTTGCGGGAGAGAGCCATGGAAAAAAAACTGGTTTCCTTTAACAATATGTATTCAAATGTTAAAAAAATAAAGCTTTGAATCACTCGGGAAATTCATAATCTCTGACTTGGTGCAGAACGCGAGCTGCGAAGTTCAGTTGATTACATAAGAATAAGTTAAATTTTGCGCTTTCCGTCATTGTTGACGGACAAACTCGGCTTGTAAGTATAGACAAATTTTGCAAAAATCTCTAGAAATCAGCGGATGTTTGCATACGGTGCTGACTTAGATGATAATTCCTAACGCCCGCCGGCGGCGAGAGAGAAGCGAAAAGCAACTGGTCGAACCCAGTCGGCGCCCCTCCCCCTACTGGTCTGGTCAGTCGCGTCGTGCTAGCGCCGATGTTTTTGTTGTCATTTTCCCGGCCCTGATTAACTGTCAGTTATTGCTACCATAGAAGTAAAAAAAATCTCAAAATATGTGAATTTAAATGTGTAAGGTACTTTCAAAATAGTATCCGGTAAGCCGATCGGACCTCACATGCTTGCGTTCTATATGGGGCCGGGGCCCTACATGAAACGTAACAAATAGGTTTGCTTTTGATTCTTTAATTAACTGCTTATAGAATATGGACCGAATCTACCGGTGTCAGACATGTTGCACCAAATGTAGGCTGACCGTCTATTAAGATGTCGAAGATATTTCCTAAAAGGTAGGCAGAGATTTTCTTGGTGTTGGCGGTGGTGTTTTTTTCGTAATGATTTTCTTAGTCGGACCGTCGCAAACAGTGCATTCAGTCCCTTTCCCCGTGAAAACATCAGCTATATTGTGCTAGATACAGCCTCACGTGAGACAAGAAGTACACACAGTCACAATTTTATTGTCAAAAGGAAGCCAAAATATTATAGAATTGAATTCTCGTTTCTGTCTTCTTGAATTAGACTAACTTTGAAGAGAGCAAAATTAAAACAAGCCTACCAAGTTACGGCACACTGTCTAGCGTAGCACAAAATCGGAAGGTACATTCACAAAAACGTCTCACAGAGTTTGCCGCTTGTACTACGCAGCGCGAAGGGTTCTCCTCAGCATGCTCAGTCACACTTTTACGTTTTCTATAATATACCCAGTGTGAAATCGAAGGCTACACAATCCTATTTATGTCGCAGTAAGAGCGCGGCGCGATCGCCGTCTAGTGGTTACCAACTACTGTAAATCGCACAAATTCATAGAAACAGCTGGTTAGCGTAATCGCTAAAATTGCCACAAATCTATTATATTCGTTCACGTCACGCAGTTGACGGATACTCTCAGAGCTGAAATTGATATGGCTACCCCTGCACACTCCATGTAATCTTCACAGTACGCAGCTCTTCTCCGCTATATGCTTCCTCCGCTATATGCTTCCTGTCAATCTGTGTAAATTCATTCATATTTGAACGGCTCGATCATTTTTTTCAGAGTCCGCAATTCACATTTCATAAATTTCCTTTGATTTTTAGCAAACAATTTTGATTTACGTTTGATGTACGTAGTTTGTTTATGCCCTCATTATCAATACGTGCCGCCCGGCACACTTCGAACCCGTCCGCCTGTCAATCATGCAAACTTCAAGGGGTTAGGTTTCTGCTACACTAAACTTTCGCGTTGACTTTGTGCCTGGGGTTTTGTGCTGTGCCGGCCGCTCCCACCGTGTATAAAGCTGCACGTAGCTTAATTGTAATGTACCCAGACTTCGTTTCCGTGCTCCACTTGCTTGCTGGGGACCAACGCAGCGCTGTGGTAACTTACATGATGAACAACAAGGTGAACGGAATGACCGTGACCTAAGATGGGGCGGGCGTTCCACGCTGCAGTTAATCATGTTTGTTCAATGTCAGTTTAATAGCGAAATAAACTCATCAAGTCCATCGTTTTTGTTTCACATACCTTTATGTCTCAGGCGTAAAACTTTGAGTTTGCATGACGATCGTTATGCATGTTTTTTTTTTATGTAATCGCCGGCAACACGCAGTGACCTTTCATCTAACGTAGTCATGTACATGTGTTTCTTTTTGCTCAAATGTTTTTTTTACTAAAAAATCGGTTAACTAGAACCGTGACACCATTCCGTGTTTCATTTGGATGACAGCTCTATGCATGAACTTGAGTAAACGTTCCTATTGTGTACTGTGGATAAAAACGAACAGGTCTCGCTACATTTTTATGATTATATGTCAGTTTATACTTATAATGTCAGGAAACATCCAAAGAAATCCCCACGTTACCACATACACGTAGTGTTACCACAGTTATTGGCCTGTCTGAGAAAATTGCACTAGTGCTAACTCTCTGAGTGCGTTTGTTCACCAAATTATCGCGCTGAGCACGCAACTCAACCTCGGCTTTTACAGAATAGTGAAAAAAACAGTGGAATAAAAAGACGAGTGCTGGCGCACTATACACACCGTGTGTGTTCTCGATTCTAACGTTACGTATTAACTCAAACACAACATACGGGCCGCCGCCGCCCCGACTCAATCTGAACAATGTTTGGATGGCTCATGGTAAAACTGGCTTGTGCAGGTTGCAAAACCTATAGCTTAAACAAAATCAAGGAAAGTATCGAAACAAATACTTAGAACTGACCTAGACCAAGGAGGTTAAAAATGTCCTTTTTAACCTCCTTGCCTAGACCGAGACACATTTTGATACTTTGGGGGCATTAAATTTCATTCTGCCTGCAATCAATTTCATTCTACATTCCTTGAATTTGATTGCAAAGGGTGCCGATATTCGGCAAAATAAAGTCAAAGCTCTGTGAATTTCTTGATCTCTTATTACTTCTTGGCAAAATGAATTCCACCAAAGGAGGTTAAAAAGGACCTTTTTAACCTCCTTGATTCCACAAATCATTCAGAGGACGCCTTCTGGCTCACTTCAGGCCGTCTAAAGCAAGATGAAGTCATCATTTGACGGGCGGACACTTCCGTGTTGCGTAGCAGCGGTCGTTGACCTCGTTCGAACACCATGTTCCATATCTCCCGGGCGGGTTCCATAGCTACCGGTCGTTGACCTCGGGTCCATGGAACGTAGTTCTAACGTTCTATTGGGGCTCGAAAGTTCGATTTTGTGTTAAAATTGCTAGTTTTTTCACCCTTTTTTGCCCCATAAAATCATTTTTTGGTATCTTTAGGGGACCAAATGACCAAGGTGCAGTGTCTTATGTGCAGACCTACCAGCTTGCTGAATTAAGAGATATTCCAAGGTCTAGTTTCGGAGATATTCATGTTTTTTATTTGTGCGGAAAAGAAGAGGAAGAAGAAACAAAGCAAAAACAGTATGTACCTTCTGTGAAGGTAACATAACTAAACTAACTACCCTGATATTTGTCACTAGGTGGTTGTATATTTAAAGTTGTTGTTTTCCTGACACTATGATAAGATTGAATATTGTTCATGCTTGTGTGGAAACATCATGGTTGAAACATTCCCTTTTTCAAGCTTGTTAATGATATTGGTGAATACAGGCAATTATAGGACTTGCAATACATGTACACATGCTGTTTTCTTCTTAGAATTGAGAAGAGTAGAAGCATCCTTCCCAGCATGCAGCAGGCAGCTATGTCCTGTCCGAAGGGGAAGCAGCTGAACTGGGAGTACTTCTACGAACTCTTGTTCACAACAGACAACCTCAAACTGGTGGAGATTAGCTGTCACAAGAAAGATGCACACAAGGGGTATGACTGTGATGAGAAAAAGTACTATACTGGTAAATAGTAAGGTAGATAGTGCACACATCAGGCTTGTATATTGGCCCCGGTAGCATGGAATTCATGTCTCACACTCACTCACTCACTCCCCGGTTTAACGTCTGTTGTTCCCCATCCTGTGGGGGTTGGACGTGCTTGCACGTTGATGAGGGGTCCTGATGGCATCTCGCCAGCATCCTCTGTCACTTGGGTTGATACTGTGTAGGTTGAGAAAGTCTAGGTCTGTTTTCATTAATTACTTTTTACTTAAATGCAGAAATCTGAGCAATGTATTTTTAGGGATTTATTAGTAGAACACACAAACACCTATGTATGTACACATTGAATGTGTTAGTATTATATGTACTACATGTATCTTTGTAAATGTTATACTTCATGAAGAGTCAGTGTCAAGGTTCCTTGCCTGTGATACATTTTACTTTTACTTATGTACAAGTTTATTTTATTAGTGATAAAGTGGTTTGAATGCTATGCTATTTTTATTTTCTACTGTGTAGCCTTTCTATATTTTTTAGGACAGTTTTCAGAGCGGGAAAAATTGCTATGGGCTAATGGTTGATTAAGATGCAATGTATCTACATGTATTACTTCTCTGTGGTGAAATGATGAATTCAAATGTAAAAGTGCTACAAACAGTCAGTTAAGAATGTGTTTTGATGCTTTTTATAGAGACTACATCTTTGATAAATCTGCTGGCACAAGACAAATTATGTAATAAGACAAACAGTATGGGTGCCTAAGCATTTGAACAAATTTTATGAAATTTGGACAGATTTTATCTAAAAAAAGGAATGAATCACAAAAACATACAAAGCTTATGTGACATGCACAAATCACTGTAACTCACAGGAATTTTATGGGACAAGCTGTTTTGAAAGACGTTTTGAATCGGTGTAAAAAAACACAAGCCAGTTTGCTCCTTTTATGTTTAATTTTGGCGCATCTTACCATATTTTCGTGTCATCACAGCTTGACAACGCCAATTTTGAATACCCCGCTTAATTTTGTCATTGACATATTAGGCAGTATTGGATGGTTTGCATAAAAAGACATGTAAAGCACATATTATAATTCGTACGGTTTTACATAGTGATATGTGCATACTTCATAAGATTTGTACGAATTTTGTAAAATCTGAACAAATGCTTAGGCAACCCTGAACACAAGTTGTAGAATTTGTCTGTCATGAGGAATTGCTTGTATTTTTGCTAGTGTTTCAAAGAAATATTGGTGCAATTGATGTACCCCGGTGATTGTTTTTGACAAATTCTTAGTTGAGTATTGAAGCTCTATACTTATTAGGTAGGTAAGGAAATGAAGTTAGGACATGTAATTTCAGCAAATTTACTAAAATTCTTGGCCATATTTTAAGATTTTACAATTGTATGATGGATTCTTAACGAATTCTGCTACCTTACATGATCTTTGAAATTACTTTAAATACCACAAATATCAAACCTATACAGTACAATCATGAGCGCACATTTAGCATGTACCTCATATGGCTAGATGTACCTCAAATATGATAGATTAAAAAGTTAAATGAAAGTGTTTAGTGCAAAAAAGAAAAATTGCTAATGATAACAGCCCCCTTTTCTTCAGATTTGCTAGTATACCTCCTTTCGATTGACGTACCTTAACTTCTTACAACAGATGCTTCAGTTACTGTAAATGCATTTAAGTTTGCAGTAGCGGGAAAACTAACTTTTCCAGTAACAATCTAATACTATAATAGAAAAATTTTCGTGGTGGTTTTAGGTTCACGGTGAAGCGAAAACCGCGAACAGTGATCCATCGCGAACATTTCTGCATTGACAGCATTCCCTTTTTCCTCTGCTTCTTGCTTGCTCTTGTATAAGGTTTGTCCCAGCTACATTTTGTGTGGAGTAACTGAATGTATTATGCTTAACAGGCAGAAAATATACAGTACATGTAGTTGCATACATGTATTGATGTAAATCATGGATTAGCCATACAGCATTACAGGTACGAAGTCTTGGCCGAGAGACTTTGAAAATTGTAATGGCGAATTTTAATATGTCAAACTATTTGGGGTAAAGATATTGCTGTACATTTTTTTAGTATGGAAGCTTTACTTCCACAAAGGGTGGTACCAAGTAACAATGCTAACAAAACCTACACGTAGTACTAACTTTGAACTATTGTAGCTACTTTTTTTCAATTATAAACTGAGCCAAGAAATGGTAAATGTCTTGTGTGGTTAATTCTTGTATTGTGTGTATGAAAATGTTCTGTGTGTAGTGGCTGGGAGACTGAGTGTCATAATTCTTAGGATTGAATTGTATAAAACATACAAAACAGGGTAATTGTAATTAGGCCATGTTGATTTGATTATATGCAAGCATGCGAATAAAAAAAAAAGCCTTCATTATGAAATCATTGGCCAGGAAGGTTGAACAAATGACTGAACACACAGAACATGGCATACCAAACCATAGATTCGTCATTTTTGTTCTTCCACATCTTTGACCTTGGAATATTCTATAACATTAGTAGAAGTTTTTCGATATTTGTTTTTGCATTCCACGGCATATATTTGCTTATTTTGGGGCTGCTCTGTGCGATTTAAAAAAGCTATTCCAGACGATAGTAAACATTTTTAATTGGGGAAAACAATTGTACATTCCTTATGCACTAGTAGGTAATAATAATTATAAGATCAATCAATATTTTATACCTACAGGCGATATGATGTACTAATGCAATACTAATAGTTCTGCCATGTTAGGTACGTCAAAGAGTCAATGAACTCTGATAAACGGTTTTTCCTTGACCCCAACAGTCTACTGGTGCTTGCTGCCAAATTACTACATAAATATCTTCTGTCATGGAATAATAAGGTGACAAACATGCACGTATACAAATTGTATAAGGTAGAGTGGATCACATTTTGTCCCAACAATTTAGCGCTGTTAGTGGTGTACAGTCATTCCTTTGTTATTTTCTCGACAGATGACACGCTGTGTACAGTAATTATTTCAGCTAGAGGCAATATTTGATGACAACTCTGTCCCATTCTCTAGACAACATTCTTCTCCTTGCTAAAGAAGTTCTCCACACTGTCGTCTACAGCACAAACCCAGAATAGCTCCGGCAGTTCGATCCATGTGACAGTAGGTAGGTCTATGATTGGTTGCATAGGTAAAAGTTTGTCGTAATGTCTTATCTAACTTGTCTACTTGAGCTGATGATTAATTAGTCGGTGTTTACCTAGGTGTTACAGAGAGTATGCCCCCCCCCCCATGCTTCTTAGAAATCACTGCTTTTTCTGCGTATCTAGATGCCACCTTCGAGTCACCAACTAGCTCTAGCTAGGGTCGACTGTATGTAGACTGTGTTTGACAGCAGCAACGTTGATATATAACGTTATGAACATGATAAATTGTCAATATGGCGACAGCGGGACCACTTAGTGGTTAGATAAAGGCTGGTCTGTAGAATGACAGTTCAATGTGTTAATGTGCGTACAGAACATTTCATGGATTTCAGAATGTGAAGAAAGGAGCTCTATAAGTTTTCCCATGAATAATAACGCACGTATAAACAGGGGAAAACCGCATTGTGCACAGACGTTATACCCTTGGTAGAGGCACTTTACACGACCTTCCTCAATCCATCCAGGTGTAAAAATGGGTACCTGACTTCGGTCGGGGAGGTAAAAGACTACCTTATATAATAACATTTTGTCTGTACTTTGTATGTTAAAATTGAGTGCAGTAGCACATTGCCCCATCTGTCCATAAGCAAAAACAACAACAACAAAGCGCCTTGGCATAAACAAAAGAAACGTTTAACATGCCAAGAAAATTTCTACCAGCTGCGAAATGCCTGCGGGCAGGGAGATAAAGCTAGGTGGGGACATTACTCATTGCTCGGTCACATTTTCTAAAGACCCGGTCATTGTGCACATGATCGTTTCTGACGTCTTCAAAATGTCACCCGGATTCACAATTATAAATGAAATTGGGATAATATTGGTAAAGCCCTTCGGAACGTAACAATTGACGGGGCATGTGTACACTCCGTCTGTTATAAAGAAAACGTACAAATCATGACCACGTCTTTTTTAATTATACATTGTTATTCCTAATTTAACTGGTCGCCTTTTCGGAAAAAGCCATAAACAAGTAATGGATGAAACCCCCTATGCGCGTGAGCATTTGGGATTTCCTCAAAAGACCGAAAATGGCAATTTGACGATCATTTTGGCCCCTTTTCTACTGGCTGCTAGGAGCGGTTCTACAGATTTGGTTACTTGCAAAGAGTGGTAAATGTGAAAATTAGGCCGTTTATCTGCATACAAAGTTGTAAGAGACTGTCAGAAAAGCTCCAGAAGTCACTAAGAAAACTTTACGATCCTTTACCCCAACATTTGCTTCTTTTACATACTTCGTCATCACTGAGATTGAAGCTTAAGAAATGAGACATCTTTCTCAACATTTTTTTTTTTGCGCTCACATCAATTTTGGGTGTCCGGGGCCGGGGGTTGTCATATCCGCCTTATGTCCGGCCTTATGTTGGACTTACATATACATAAATGAAAGATGCCCTCTATCCATAATACTTTTGTAAATATAAAATCAGTACATTCTTTTCAGGTACATCGCGTCATGACATCAGAACGTTTTCTTGGCTTAGTGTTTATGATTCTGCTAAGCGCCTTTAGTACGGTAAACGTCTCGGCAAAGACCTGTGCAGAGGTTTGCGATGAATGCCTGTCGCAACTGGAAGGCGACTTGGACATCAATGGGACGGAATGTACTCAAGAATGTGAGACGAACATCCACTTAGGCACTGATAACAAACAGTTCATCAGGGCACCAATGTGGAAGAAGTGCTATACACTACTGCACGAATTGTAAGTAGTGTTCTGTAAAGTGTGTGTGTGTGTGTGTGTGTGTGTGTGTGTGTGTGTGTGTGTGTGTGTGTGTGTGTGTGTGTGTGTGCCTTTTTGATAAGTGTTAGTATGGTACTTTAAGCTTCAAGAGGGGGTAGGGAAATCATCTGCCCCAGACTTGAGAAGCATGTTATAGCTGCCAGGACCTCCACGGTTTATGATTCTGGACAACGATATGGATTCAGGACATGATAGAAGTACGTTGCATGTTTCTCTACTGGCAGATAATGTTGTTCTGTTGCTACATGTAGAATACATATTGTATGTATAAAATAGAACCCGAGTGTAGTATTATTAGATCTATTTTATCAAAAAAGTTGTCTGGCACAACATTCTGGATTTGTTTTGCATTGTACACTGTGTTTCTGCCAAAATTGCTTAGTCAAGAATCTACCGTATCTACTGTTACAGTATTAGACTATTGTTAATATATAGCTAGTTGTCTTATACAATATACTTAAGTTTGCGTTACATTGCAACCAGTTTACAATTGTTGTGCAATAAAATTTGGCTTAACTTGACTTGACTTGACTGTAGTCAAGGACGTTATATAAGGTCCTTGATATGTAGTCATTAATTTCTTCCTTTCTTCATTCTAACCTCCTTGATTATAATAAGACACGTGTATGTTACATGTGTATACAGGAGAAGCAAGCGGGGTCCTTACTTGATACGTGACGTGCAGCCCAGGACAGGACAATGGCAGCCCGCCATCGCCGTCTGCTCCGTCACTGTCCTCATCGCCTTCATCGTCATCGCCATGGTAACCATCAAGTTCTGTGTGCGGCGGGCCGTCCTCCGGACAGAGTACGTATCACTCCGGCTACCTCTGATATTCTTCAAGTAGAGGTTGGGTCATGGAAATGGTAGTGGTCGGGATTTTTACACGTAGCGAGCCGGTAAAAATCCTGAGCACTACTATCTCCGCGCCCCCGGACCTCTGCTTGGAGAATTACCTCTGAAGGCTTTAAGCGCTGTTCCGTAGTTAGTAATCTATTTCTAGACAACTCCCTCTTCCATTGGCGACGATTTTCATCCACCTGACATAAAGATACAGCCAGACCAATTACATACCTAAACTGAGAAAACTTAATCAATTATTTCGAGCTCCCACTCAGACAATCCGAAGAGCCTCTTCCACATCACTTGGTCAGCCTCCACTAGGCATTCCTACGGGGGTGCGGGGATCGTAGAATTCGGAAAAAAAAATCGGGAAACTGACCAGGGGAGTCAGTCTACGCCAAGGTTTACGTTTCTACTCCGGAGCACGGCCGACTAACTCCTCTGGTAGCAAAACTGCACCAGACATACTATTCTCCCTATGATAGCCAGCGTAGTCAGTCTGGTAGAAACTAGCACTTAATCCTCCATGGCTCTTCGTAGAAAGAAAGGTAACTGAGAAAAACGACTTTCCAATATCTTTTACTTTTCGTATTTCAGAAGTAGCATACAATTAATATATAAATTGCCGTTCTTAATTCGGTAAAGCGTCGTGGCATCATGATCATGAGTGAAGTTGGTCACCGAATTGTTTTTTTCTGGTTTGTGACAGATGCAGCCTTATTCAGCCAGCCAACCCGAATGGCACTGTAGCCACTACTGCGCTGATGGAAGACATGACAGAGGAGGACACGCAAAAGGCCAAGCAGGCCGACTTACCATGAGAAAGTCAGAATTTCAGGACAACCCTCTGAGCTTCGAATTCTGCTCTAAATATATAATCATCGCACGTCGATGTAGGTTAGACATCCAGTTAATAAGATGCGCCAAAAAGTAGTTACTCAATTGCAAGCAACTGGATATGGTTTTGGAAACGGTCAGACGTTTCGGATAGAATCCACTATCCTTCGTCAGTGACATAATCATCGCAATCTCTAAGTGGCTAATATACAAGAATATATACTAGTATTCTGAGTACATACTAATATTCTGAGTTTTATATAAATATACTAGGTAATCTGTAATATTTTGGTATCAGGGTAATTAAACGGCCAGTACTATAGAGTGAAGGATAGCAAAGATTTGAAAACTATCAAACAAAGGAATGTAATATTTATCAAGCGAGTTTCGTATATGCAAAATAAGACATGCAGCTGAATAAAGAAGGACCTTAGACGTAAAAAGGCTTTGCTGCTTTAATGTTGAGAAGTGGTCTGTGCCTGACTGACTTTCTGTGTGTATTACAACACCTGTTTGTCGAATAGATTAACTATGTTTCAGTATGATGCAACTGCCAATTATGTGGTTGCAAATTGTTGCATTACATCTTCAAGTTGATAACTCATATATGCGTCAGTAAATTGCCTTCTGCATCATATCATAGATCATCTTGAATGTACATTCTGTACCAACGGAAAATGCCAGGTAAACTAAATGAGACTAATAACTACTAGTATTATTACATAAATTATCTCAATGAAGAAAAGAGAGCTATTCCATCTACTCGCAATTCTTATCTATAATCTGATGAGGCCTTATGGCAGTTTGTCTAATATTTGATGCCACTCCCATGTCAAGGGTGACGCTCCGACATTGCAGTAGTTTGCCAGGTAGGGAGTGGTTGTGCTTTCATTAAGGCGAGAGTGGCGCTGGATTCGATCGGCCAAAAGCGATCACTCAAAGTGTCGTCTGTTTTCCTCAGGTGAGAAAATTTCCTCCGTATGACTCCAAGATCCCTTAGTTGCCTTTTATCGTTGTAGACATGGTATACCCGTGATACAAAACGTACCTATATGAGTATTTCCGAGAGGTGTGTACAATATACAAAATGTCGATAGGGTATCCATATATGGTATACATGGCGTCTGTTTTTGCCTCCAGACAGGTGATTTTAGGCAACAATTACTTTAAGGCCGTGACCCCAAAGTTTTGACTAGTCGAGTTGTTAACCTATTCACAAGGCAAATATATCAACTATATCAGCTCCAGCCCGTAGGCTATCATGACGTTTTGTACTTGACCAAAGACAAGCTTAAGAATATGTTAATGACACAGAGTCAGATGCTCAGCTAGTGGCCATACGCAAGTAATGATGTGCTTGAAGGCTGTAACAATTACCGCAAATATGTTCACGTGATATCAACAAGACAAGTATTTGCAAATGGCCTGGGGTTTTTGATCTGCATCTGTATCTATATATATTAAACCGGTATAACCGCTGTTCGGCGTAAACACACCCGCCAGCTTTGCAGGCACGCGGCGCGGCAGCAGCTGGTCATATTACACCGAACAAGGAGGTTAAAAATCACTCTTTTTTAAACATCCTTGCGCCGAATAACCCGTCACACATAACTTTTGCACATCTATCTGCAAGCGTTCTTTAAAACTATCCAGAGAAGACGCCCCTGATCTGTATTTAGATAACTATGATCGCATACCAACACGCCCAGTTAGGTCATTAACCTTAGGCAGGTAGACAAATGACAGGTAGACCAGGGTATTGCTTTGTTTGCCTGGATTGTTATTTTGTGTACTGTGGTCATCGTATTCAACTTCTCATAAACAACAAACTATAAAAAGACTCATCTCACCATAGTACCAGTAATAGTACCACAGGTGTCGTTCAACTCTATAACGTGTTATTCGTTCCAGGTATGTAGCCGTTCGTTTGAATACTTGGTATTTCGTTCAATTGGTAGACATATATGGCGGTGTATACATATTGATAGGCCAGAACTGGTGGTCGTTGAGTCTTATGTTATCTTGAGATTCTATAACATCCATATTGGTCATGAAACGTATTTGTCATGAAAAATATCGATGTCTGACATTGAATTACTATATCTGCCACACCTTGAACTTGTTTTTCTTTTGTCAACCAAAACTGAGCTATGGACGTGACCTGGTTATAAATGATGTCGACTATGATATGTATCAATTGTATGCTTAAAGGTGTTGAATAGCTGGCTTTATCAATATTAACTACGTCTATGTGCAGGTATAAAAAAAAGGACATAGATGCGCTGTGCACTACAAGATTGAAGCTGTCAAACGCTGTACTCAACCTCTATCGGTAGACACAGATACATGTACATTTAGACTTCATCTCACAACTTCACAAGGTAGCCGCCACCAACATGTCGCAACAGATTATCGCTGCATGTCTCTTCGTCCTGACGTGGTCAACAGTCTGTGTCCAGGCACAGAACTGCACCGTAAAATGCACCTCCTGTGCGTCAGACAACAGCAGTGACCATGGGATAAAGTTCAACGTTACAGTGTGTGCAGAACAATGTGCACAGAGTCTGGACAATGGGCCTATGTGGAGGTATTGTATGGAAATGTAAGTTCTATCACCTTTGTCTGGGCGAAGATACTGCAGCTTTCCTTTTATAAACACCTGTATGAGAAAATTAAAGTAAAGAAGAAAGACCGAACCAAAGAAAGGGGTATTTTGAAATGTGTCAGAACATATCTGCATGAAATCTTTCTACCATCTTCTTAAACATGTATGTTGGAAGTAGTTGCAAATTTGACACAAATAAAACAACATAAAAATCTGTTACTTTCATGTCTCCTACTCTATTGTAAAACAACGATTTTGATCAATCTCTCATAAAATCAACATTTATCCAGTTACAAACAACATTATACATTAATCTGGTTACAGTTGATAGCTCTGTAGCTGACAAGCATTAACAAAAATGGACAAAATCTGTTAAAGGTTTATACTACATTATGACTCTAACCCATACCTTTATGTACATGTGATAAATGCCAAACAGTTTCTAAGTAAAATCGAATTGCACAAAAAGGAAAGAACACTGGGGCATTTTATAGGTTTTTACACAGGTTTTGTAACATTCATATGAACTCTCAAGTGAAAGAGACACAAGTAGAATGTTCCAACATGAAGTGACATATTGTTTGTTTTAATTGTTCCAATAGAGGTACATGGAGGAAAGAGAAGGATGAACCCACAGGTAAACCGAGAAACACGGGTCTGAAATGGCAGTACATCCTGGCCATCACCCTGAGCGTCATGTTTATAGTGGTCTCCATCCTTGCTGTGATGTACTGTGCATGGCGGAACTGCAGGTTAGTACAAATGTACATTCTGCTCTTGTTTAAACTGCATTGGAGCCTACCAGGTACATTCAAGACATATGCAATGAAAAAACTTTAATTTAGGCCTAGGTCCCAATTTCCAACCCAGTGCCCGGACGGGTAGCATTCAGAAACAAAAAAATGATAAGCAATAAAGCACACAGAACGCAAAAATATGGTATGATTTGCGTATATTTTTTTGGTAAACACTTTCATTTTTCATTTCCGCAAACGTCCCGGCCAGGCCCCTTTTTCGGAATTGGGACCTAAGCTTTACACAGCATAGAAAATTATACTGTTTACAGTCTCAGTGTTGCCTAGGAAATCCAAAGTTGTAAATTTGTTTATTTTTAAGTTTTGTACAGTGCTAACTTAAATAGGCAGTTGCATCCATATACATGTACATGTACTTGTAGGTTCCTTCACTCTTATATGTCACGCCATGGTTCAGATTCATATCCTTGTGGCCAATAAGCAACAAAGGTGTACGAAGGTAAGACATGAGTATACAATGTATGCTAGTATACACTGCCCTAGCACACTATGTCATGGATAGTCCCAGCTCAATGGCATCACCATTGGTACTTGACTGAGTCCCTCTCCACGCCGCTTTAAACCTTTCCTTCTCTGCATTTCCTTGGCATTGTTAACAACCTTGCGGATGTGCATATACACCGTATTACTGTTCAACTGTACAAAGGCGTTTGCCTCGGGAATGAAGAATAAACCGCACATGTCCTTCCAGCAGTCGTCGTCTGCGATCAGACGTCTTTTCCTTTCGTTGTTGCTAGCCTCGTAGTCATTGGTGCCTGGTGACGGCTTAAAGCTGCCATTCCCCTCCCACTGCAGACAAAACAGTAAACAAACAATACTGGGGTTATCGATATTATGGGACCGGTTACAGAACGCTACTGGGGTATGGACACTGTATTATAATGCATGCTGGGGAAATGGACATTACGGGACCGGTTGTGGGACACTTCTGGGGTATGGACACTGTATATGCATGCTGGGGGAATGGGGTTTTAGCACTACTGGAGGTACAGACACTACTAGGAATACAGACACTAGTAGGTGTAAGGACAATAAGGAGTTAAGACACTACTAGGATTACGAACACTAGTGGGTATATTAGGATAGTAACTGGGGGTACGGACACCAATGGGGGTACAGACAGTGAATGGGGTATGGACACTACTGGGAGTATGGACACTACTGTGGGTATGGACACTACTGGGGTACAGACACTACTGGGGGTATGGACACTACTGGGGTACAGACACTACTGGGGGTATGGACACTACTGGGGTACAGACACTACTGGGGGTATGGACACTACTGGGGTACAGACACTACTGGGGGTATGGACACTACTGGGGTACAGACACAAAATGGGGTCAGGCACAACTGGGGGTACGGACACTACTGGGGGTACAGACACTGAATGGGGTATGGACACAACTGGGGGTATGGATACTACTGGATGGACACTTCTGGAGGTATGGACACTACTGTGGGTATGGACATTTCTGGAGGTACAGACAATACTGGGAGTAGGGACACTACTGGAGGTTCAGACACTAAATTGGGCGTATGGACACTACCGGGGGGTACGGACGCTACTGGAATGAACACTACTGGGGGTTGGACCAAGAAGAGGAACAGGAGGTAAAATATATGTACAACTGTGGACAATTCAGTAACCAATCGCAGAGCTTATGTCAGGGATACATTGTTAACATTTTGCCTCAACATTTAAAAAGCAATCTTCATTTAGAACAGCCAGGCCATACAGTAACTAGAACTAAACACTGCTTTGTCTGACAGCCTTCTTCTCACTCATGCTACCATCACTACAAACTTAAGGCAATTGTACTTTGTAAACTGTAGTGATGCAAACATATTAGTACACATACCTCTTCCTGCTCTACTCGCTCTCGTACTTTCCTGTGAAGTCGGTTCCAAACCTCCACGATACTTTTCGCTGTGGGACTAGTCGGGACATACTTCAACAGCTCCTGCTTACTCAACAGTCGCCTTCCAGCTATGTCCACTCGTGGTGCCTTCTTCAGCCTGGAATCTGTAGAGATATGAAGCAAGAATACATAACTCTGAAGGGATATTCAAGTATGCCAGTCAACAGCTGTTTTAACAATGTTGGTTGTCAAGAGGTACATACATTGTACATGTATGCTGAGGGAAGTCATCTGAAAACCACCAAAGCTCATACTTTTAGGGAAAAAATCTTAAGCCGGCTACAATACCAGGGCTCGAAATACCAGGGCTCGAAATACTTTTCTGTGCATACCTGCACTGGTGAAAGTAAAATCACCTGCACCAGAGTCCAGACAAATTTTACCTGCACCACTCTGAATCTAGGAAGTATGGATCACAATAAAACTGTTATGGAACCATTGCTATTTTCTTCTTTTATACTTTATAGGTGGTAACAGCCAATGCGGCTAAGAACAATCCTAATACACCTACATCATAATTTATGACATTTAATATATGTATAAAACCCAGTGCAGGTTAGGTGCAGGTAGACACCAGAAATACCTGCACAGCTCCAATTTTACTTGCACTAACTTGCATATGCAGGTGGTATTTTGAGCCCTGAATACAGTCATCAGATTTGATGTACCAGATACAGAACAGCTTTTATTTCGACATACTGTTAGATGAATATAACATTTCATTTTAAGCATTTCTTACTGATACATGTGATAGCATTTGTTAACAACATTTGCTTTTATCTCTTTCAGAAATCCTGTTGCGGATAATCGTTTGTCGTACAGGAAGGAGTCCATAGCATTAGATGAAGAGGAAACATTTGATCCAGTGTAACTGCACTCCTTGCTACTACTACTGCAGGGCTCGAAATACCACCTGCATGTGCAGGTTAGTGCAGGTAAAATTGGAGCTGTGCAGGTATTTCTAGTATATACCTGCACCTAACCTGCACTGGTCCATGTACTGGGTTTCATACATAAATATAATATGATGTAGGTGTGTATGGCTAAATAATGTTCTTAGCTGCATTGATAAAGTATGAAAGAAAAAATAGCAATGCATGGTTCCTGAACAATTTTAGTATGATTCATAATTCTTAAGTTCAGAGTGCTGCAGGTCAAATTTGTCTGGTGCAGGTAATTTTCAATGTTATCTGCATCAGTGCAGGTATGCAGAAAAAAGTACTTCGAGCCCTGTACTGTTAGTAACACAAGAGTTTTATGGACCCATAAGCAACAGAGCACACTGTCACCAGTTTTACATTGATAGCCTGTGGGCAGTAAATTCCTTTTAAAGAGAAGTTTGTGTTCAGATAGAGAACAAAGAAAGATTTGAAACAAAGTACTGTAAATACCTTTAAGTCCGCAGTGGTTTAAATTTGCAGTAAGGAGAATATAGTGTGTTTGCAGTGGTGCTATAATTACATACTGTTCAGTAATGGAAACACTGGTGGTTGTAAGGTCAAAACATGAAAAATGTGAACATAAAACCGCTGCGGAAAGTTTTAAGATTTACAGTAAATAATGATTCAAAGGCTCTATCCGAGTAGTTTACATCAACAAAGGTCCCATGGATGCATACTCTAGGTGAGAGGATTCATATGACAGAAGAATACTAGCTGGCCAATTATTAATTAATTCTATATTATTAATTAGTGACATATTCTGTAAAAAACTGTAAAAGATCAAAATGGTGAATAAAATGGTTTGTAAATAGAAGAATTGCCTGGCATCGTTTTATATTGTTTTATACACTCTGTCACAAAGCCTAATAATGATGAAACAGTTAACAATAATGACTTTAGAAGCAGTGATTTTCACTCATTTCAAGACTTAATGTTGATAATTTATTGAGGAATCAAGACATAATCCATGGAGCATATGATCTGTGGATAAACTTACCTTAACTAGTAGACAAAATTGGTCTACAGTAAAATCAATAATCAATCTATCTCCAAAATTCACAAGGTACCAAAATTATCACAAATATAATGTAGCCCTATACTGTCAGATATTTTCCAGTGGTTGCAGGTATTCAGCAGTATTGCATCATATTGTCTTATACAAAAAGGTTGTCATCAGAAATCTTGCCTTTTGTTGTTTAGGCCATGTTGATGTGATTATATGGATGACATCCTCTGGGAACTCCAAAACTGATGCGAGCGAGCGAATAAAAAAAAAGTTTGGCAAAAAAAAAAAAGTTGCCTCCAGTATGAAATCAAAGTGGCCAGGAAGGTTGAACATAGGACTAAACACACATAGTATAGTATACCAACAGTTATTATTAGGTGTAGGGACCAGTACATTATACGGGTGCAAGACATTTTTTTTCTTCTTGGGCCAATCCGAAAAAAACACAGACCTGGAAAAAATCAGAGGAACAGGGTTTGCCAATTACAAAATGGATACACTATATGTCGGCAGGCATTTGGGGTCTTATTACCGGGGGCCAAGAAGACAACAAGAGCGAAGTCAAGTAGAGTTTATAGTAATTGTACCAAGTTTCTACAGTCAAAGGTACAGAGACAGTTAGCCTTTATTACTTGGAGATGGGATTTTAAATGCCAGTGGGAGTCCAATAATCCACCAAACAGATTCCTTTGTAGCAAAACTGACCAATTACCATTGTTTTGAGTATTGCCAGTTCTCATGTTTCCGCAGACAATCAGGTTCAGGTTCAGATTCGGACCTGAAAATGATCCTCTGGACCTGAACGGGACCTGAATTTTCTGTACTGGTACCTCCCCCTACCAACAGTAGATTTTTTTCTTTCTGTCCTTTTACATCTTATTCTTTGACTTTGGATTTAGACTATGATTAGTTGTCTGTTTTCTGATACTTTTTTTTCAATCTACGGAAATTTTGTTCTCATTTTACAGCTGCTTTGCACAATTTATTGTGTGGTGGAAAACTTTTTTTTTTTTTTGAAACGGCCGAAAATTGGTGCGAGCGCGGATGTCATCCATATAATCAAATCAGCATGGCCTTACTAAGTTGACATATTATGAAGCAGCAGTCTCTTATGAAGTGTGAAAATTGCTATCTTATGGGTCAATTTTCATTACACATCTAGGTGCATATACTGGTATGACGAACATGACAGATTTTTCCTGGCTCGTTAATATTATCTGCCATGCAGATCTATATGTCATGCTGCTTGTACTCTAGATACATTTAAGTTCTTAAGGATCTAATTTTGCTGTGGGGAAAATGCATGCGTTGGCAGTGGTTTTGAGTTCATGGTGGCGCTATCCAGCATACCTAAATGCATACAGTACTGTAGTCACGTACAAAATGTATTGTTACAGTAACGAAAAAGCCTCCGGCTCTACGAACTGAAGAAAACAATTTCACGTTCTTCCGGTCAACTTTTTTTTCTAATCTTAAATTTCATCCTTTGATCTACAATCAATACTTAAGTAGGCGTGGACATGTAACTGGGCTGATATTAGTTAAGTGTCAGCTTGAAACGAATATTACATATGGATCATAGTAAGTTATTTATTATTAATAAATAACTTACTATGATCCATATGTTGCTTGATTAAAGAGAAATTTTTAAATAACTTATTATAAAATGTACAAGACTTAGTGCAATTTTCCAAATATTGTAACAAATTATCAGTCACAAAACAAACTTTTTTTAATCTCAAGGTAATAATGCCGAATGAAGAATCGGTGATTAAAGATAGTACCTTGCCATTCTATGCCTCTGGACTTAACTATACTTAACTATACGATTGCAACGAGTAATAAATCATATGAATCCAAAGTCTGTTTCTTAGCATCATGTGCACAAGATCCGATTGTCTTGAAGTTTAACATATAGCTGTGATTGATTATCATACACAAATAATATTAACTTTAATGTTACACATCATGCAGTACATCTCTCATCATGACATTCAGCTTAGCCTACCTGTCTGCCATTGACTGTCTTGATGTAATAAATACTGTTGGAAGAATGACATCAAACAAAGGAAAAAGAAACTTTCATTTGACTCTCTGTATCTCCAAGGCTTAAGGCTAGGGTATACTGGCAAACTTCATTAATAATAATTTAACAACAAAAATAATGCTCCAACACAAACATGACCCTTTGAAAAATGCAAGCTTATGTTCAGTCCTTTTCTAAATGTCTTTTCCTTTCATTCCACATTTCTGGTTGGTATATCTTCAAACTACACTTTTCTTCATGTCTCTTCATCTGTGAGGGCTTGGTGAACCCCTTTCCACATTTGGAACACTTGTGGGGTACATACTTCATGTGAACTGACTTGTAGTGCTGAGTTTTAGAGCTAACATGGGTGAAATACTTGTCACATCCGGGCCAATCACACTTGAACGGTTTTTCCCCCGTATGAGTTCGCAAGTGGTTGGTCATCTCGTATTTGTCGCGGAACGTCCGGTCACATCCGTCCTCGGGGCACGAGTAGCGATCCCTCTTACGGTTTCGCTTCTTGCGCGGGGTACCAGATGATGATTCCTCTACGTTACTGAGGTAGTTCCACATGTTGCTGGGTAAACAAGAATCTGAAAAAAAAAACAGAATCTTAGATCAACAGAGATGTATCTTACTGTAAGAAAGATTTCACCTTTTTTTCTTCTGCTGACAGCAAATACTTTGCAACTGTCAACTGGACATTTTACAAGTCATTCAATCATTTATAGATGCGAGGGGGTACTAGTGAGCTCAAGACTTTTTTTTAGCGTAAGGCTACAGCAAGTAAATTTTATGGATGACATCAGCGCTCGCATTAATTTTTGCCTGATTTCAGAAAAAAAGAAAAGAATTTTTTTCTTCTGCAGGGATGGTCAACATGACGATTAAGTACCAAAATGAGCAAATATGTTGTATTGTAGCCTAATAATTGTACTTGTAGAAGTGACACTTGTGAGGTACCCAGGGCTGTAGTTGTAGAAATGAAACTTATTGGATAGTTGTAAAAGTGACACCAATATGGAAGCCATGAGTGTGGTTACCAACTCTGTTGGTGATGCCAGTCTACCACACTAGTGTCACTTTTATCACACCAGTACATGTCTTGAATACAGGAATGAATGCCTTGTTGGCTCTGATACCATGTTTTGTCCCTTTAATTCTTGTTACAACATTCATCACAACTTTATGGTGCCTATTTTTTAAAATGTAGCCATCTTGTTTTTTTCACCCATCTTATATTTTTTTCGCCCTATCGCACTATTTTTGCAGTCTGCAGAGGATGTCATCCATAAAATTTACTTGCTGTGGCCTAAGCAGCTATGTAGAAACTGAATAATGTGAAAAAATAAATGCAGATATCCATTTTTTCCAAGTGCTTGTAATATATGTACATGTGCCATACTTTGCAAGGTTTTTGTCCTCAACTACTCAACTTCAATCAAACCCCATGTTAAAAATCAAGAAATGCATGGCTTCACTTTAAATATTATCATGTGAAAAGAAAATTATTGAATGTGGCATGGATCAAACTATGTGGCAACAGGAAAACAGAACAACCTAATATAAAAAATGTGTAACAACAAAACATTTGGGTAAAGATATGTTTATTAATCACTTTGGAAATGACACAGAAAAAATCCCAGAAACAATCTGTGGCTGTGATCACAATTTTTCAAAGTAAGTCTTCATACCTTAACTACAAGATATCCCATTGTGTTAGACACCTTCATGGCTGATAAGGGTCTCTGTCATTGCCCCTGGCTGCCTGGCCTGGAGCTAGAACACAAGGTTACATATGGCTTCAGTACAAGGCATGGGCTTTGTACATAACAATCCTAAGTCTGTAGTACATACTCAGGTACATGTACTTTGTTGTATTCAGCTGCACTATACATCATTACAATTTGTAGCAATTTAAAGCAAATTTTGCATTCAAAGGTACTTCCATCATTGAATCAGAAGATAACATAGTTGGTGGTATGCTGGAAGCCAGAGAACCACACAGCAGCTACTAGGCTTATCCTAGCCCCACTAGCAACATGCCCCATAAACCAAATTAAGCCCAAAAAGTTATGCAACCCATGCAGTACTGTGGGCATTGAACTAACTTGTTGGGTAAGTTGTACCTGATTTATGGGGCATTTTGCTATGCGCCAGCTAAAACCACAGTATCCACCGCTGTTTTCTGACTTACCAGGTGGCTATAGTATGATACATGTAGTAGACACTCAAACGTAAGTGAAATTTATTTCAATCCACACCTTCTTACACTTCCGTCTCTACGTGAATATATCTAATTTTGTAATTTGCTTATTACCTATGTCCCCTGTGCCTGCCGTAGACCTGGCCACCGGCACTAACATGAACATCTGCTGTGCAGTTGGGTTCCCTTCTGACAAGTTTGTGGCTCCTTCAGTAAAGCTGGCAGAACATGAGCTGTGGGATGCTGCAGCTGCTGAATGGACTGATGATAATTTGGGTGCTATGTTTACTGGAGCCAGTGCGCACGTGGTGCCATGTACAGCTGGTATTGGCATGTGTTCATGGGAACACAGTCTCTTAGTGCTGGGCAGGTCTCCGCGTAAGGGCCTTTTCTGTGAATGAAAAGGAAATAGAGAAATCAGTGTATGATCAGCAAAGAAACCAATGGTTTTCTTTCTACTCACTTTCAAGTTTATGACAAGCTGACTGGAAAAGACAGCATTTTAAAGTACCTGCCAAAACTTCATTTACATAATATGAAAGAAATCATCTCCCAGTATTATATCAGACAACATCCAAAAACAGTATTACGTTTTCACACTTGCAAGAATTGCTGTGACCTTGAAAATACACATGAATAGAGAAAATATTGTTTGTATTTTGATTACGATTTTCATTGTTACCTCAGACCAGACATATTTCACTCACCTTGCAGGCAGAAGCAGCAGTGTAGCGCCCTTCCAGTCCAATCATCTCTGCTAATTTTGCCATAATGGTGGCAAAGTGGTTGTGTCCGACAGGCTGCGTACTGTACCAATGGCAGCCATAACCCGGGGCTTGGTTTGTTACAGGCCTGAAGTAGAAATGTCCTCCTGGGGGAATCTTACTGAGGTATAGCCGATACAGATTAACCACGCACCACGGGTTTCCTGGAACTGCATAGTAAGTGTATGCCTTCCCCTGGTCTTTCTTCCTCCGTCCTTGTCGAACAAACTTGACAAACTGCCCTTTGTTGTCTTTACCAAAGCTGTACTGTGACACGGTCAAACTGTGGTGTTCCTCTCCTGTCCAGACTCCAAACAGCTTGCAGTTATGGTAGTACACCGCGTACAGAAGTCCCTTTGGAGTGTTCAAGTCAAAAACCTTTCTCCACAGCTTTGCCTCGTCTTGCTCGGTGAACTCCTTCACTCCGTACTTTGATGTCCCCTCCAAGTGGCTCAAGAGTTGTTTCTGGTTGATGAGAGCATTTCGCACGTCTGCAAACTGTAGATTGTTTGACATCAGGTCTAGATGGTCGATTCCTAGGTCTTCCTTGATGTGATGGTCCAGCCCATGTGCGAGGGTTTGTAGTGTACTGGGAGTGTACGGTTTCCCGTCTTGCTTCCTCACTTCAGTAAGATACTTGCTGACCCAGAAGTTTGCCTCCTCGGGGGTGGCTTTTGACCAGTTGGTGGGAGCAAGGAACTTTTCCCCGGGTTGTTTTGCTAACAGCTTTCTGTTTTCTTGCTCCGCCCAGACCTGATAGGCGTTAGCTGCCCACTTGACTGGGTAATTGTGGGCACACAACTGCTTCCTTCGTCTGTTGGTCCAGGTGTGTGGTCCTTTCGCATCTTTGCCACTCGATGACATTGAGTACTCATCATCAGAGCATTCCTCACCAAGTTCTTCTTGAGTCCTACTCAGATTTTTCTCACCAGACTCCACTTGACTAGTCAGAGCCGTGGGACGGGAAGACTGTGAACAGGCAAGCTGAAGAGGCAGGTCTGT
Organism: Branchiostoma floridae; assembly: GCF_000003815.2. Lineage (NCBI taxonomy): Eukaryota > Metazoa > Chordata > Leptocardii > Amphioxiformes > Branchiostomatidae > Branchiostoma > Branchiostoma floridae. Next base: position 14,511,808 of record NC_049992.1, on the reverse strand, counting down.
AGAAAACAGACGTGCAGGACTATAATATTAAGCCTAAAAGTCTTTCATAAATGGTATTGTACTGAAAGGAAGATGAGGATCATGCATATAACAATATGACTATATGTATCAAGTGAAAATTTCTGGCTGTCTAGTTGTGAAAAGATATGTTGATAGATATAAAAGTATGGTTATGGTTTGTCAGCTCCTCATTTAAGTGACTAGTGGTTTTCCTGACAGTTGAAAATAGAAACTTAACAGTACAGCTTGTGTCATGTATATCTAACCTGTAACCTAAAATCACACACTGGCCAATTCTGTGCTCTAGTATGTAGTGTTCCAATCATGTATCATGAAAGCTGTGACAGTTGGATGAAATTCTAATTTGCATAATGGCAACAATGGATGATAAGCAAAGTTTGGACTCATAGACTTGTTGTAGCAAACTTTTTGAAAATGCTTTATTAGTTCAATCTAAGAATAATGAAACTGGGTAAGATGTACCAAAAGACAAAGGCCCTAGCCAACTTACTAGTTAGGTTACTAAATTACATAGCCAAATTGGTCAAACCAGTTTTGGCACTTTATATATAGAAACTAATGATAAGTCTGAATTCTACATTGTATATAAGAAAAAAAACTCTTCTAAATCTAAAGAGCAACATTCCTTGAGTATATATAACACAAAACTTGTTTAAGTATGAAAATATCATATCCTCAAATCTCAATATATCATTAACACATGCAGAAAATTCTAACTGGTTGGGGAAGGACAAATACTGGTATTCCTCATCTTTTTATACGTACACAGTCTTAGAGTGATATGAGCCATATGACCACAGCAAAAAAGTTAGAAATGATGAAATATGAAGTATGAATTATGATCATGATTATCCTCTAATATTTGTTTCATACAGAACTAACAATGCTTGAATAGCTTCTAGTAGCAATCACTTCTAATACACATCCCAATATTATTGCCAATATCAATCATGGTAATGACATCGTGATATCCAGTAACAGCTCAAGTTTTCTATACATGTCTACGTATACTTTGTGAATAAATGCCTTTTATGAACCAGTGAAATTGTTAGACTTCAACAAATTCTTCAACAAAGTAAAATCTTTCACCATGGACTTATGTTACTTCACATCACACATGACACATGTTCACAAATGTCTAAAACAAGTCAATCGGTTCCAGAGTCCAGACTGTACAAGAGTCTGTCACAAAAATTGGGAAACCAGTTACGAAGAAAGTCTTGTCCAGACTGGACAGATACTGTTCCTAAGAAGTACCCTCCTCCTCTGGGGGTACACCCATGGCCTTCAGGTGCCTCCCCCACGCATCAATCCGTCTTCTACTGTTCCTCCACATCTTCTCTTTGTCTTCTTCTTCGCTGTACATTTTCTCCACATACTCTCTTATCCTGTCAATTTTGACCGGATCCAGCGCCGTTTTACCCCTCCCCTGCACGTTACGGGACACCAGCTCCGGTCCACTGAACATGATCTTGGCACATCGCGTGGCAAAGTGCGCGGGACAGTTGCTGTGCATTTGGATCTGATGTAACCTATCGTCGGAGATCTGGTCACAAAGCTTTGGCGAATTTGGCTTCAGCCAATCGAAGGACTGACGTGCCTTTTTGGTTGGAGGGATGGGGACTGATCTGACACTGCTGCTTCTTGTAGACTTTCTGGCTGTAGATTTTTTGGTTATAGGGTTACTGGGTGTAGAGTTGCTGGTCGTAGTGTTACTGCTGGAACTGGCAGTGGTACTGCCAGTAGCTGGTGTCTCCAACATACGGGTGACGGTTGCGATGAACTCTGTCTGTTGTGCTTCTAGGTCCCGTTGTCGCTTTGCCATAAGCTGGACAGCTTTGAATGTTTGCTGCAGCATGTCTTGTGGCGGTTGTCCTGAGTCCAGCAGTCTACCAAGTTCTGAAAAAGGAGAGGATTTTTTTGTTGGATTCTCCTCTTTCATACCTTGTCCTTGCTACTTTGCCATTTATTGTGCCATTTAGAAAAACTGATCCATCACATTTTATGCTTGCAAATTGCAATGTCTCATTATGTCTATTGGCATCACAGTGGCGTTCTTAAAAATGTTGATGCAACAGAAGTATTTGGAGTCAGATGAATCAATTTTAGACAAGGATAACTAATGTAATGGGTAAATTCTTTGAGTTATCGGTGTTGAGTGAGATAATAGATGGTTAATTCATGACTCAAGCTGTACTGTATGTTTCTTTCCAAGGCATTTGTCTAACTTCAAAACAGATGGGGTCACTGGACAGAACAATTATCACAGGAATTCTCCATGTCTATTCTTAATTTCCTTAGAAATATATAGACTTATAGCATACTTCGCATCTCCTGACTTGTACATACCAAGATATACATGTAACTCACCTTCAATCTTATAACTCTCCATCTCCATCAGAAAAACACATACCGGCGACCAGAAAAATTACTTTGCAAAATCACTGAGTCATGGTCGAGTTGTACAAAACGGGGTGTAAATAAAAGTTGGTGAACCTGCAACCAGTACTAATGATCTTACAGTTTCTATTTCAAAAGTATTACATGTAAAGCCTTTGTATGTGTGATTTGTGTTGTGTTGCAGTACCAGTACACCTTTGACTCAGTTTGAGTCAGTGTGGTTACTAGCTGACCCAAGTAATAAATAGAGCATACATTCTAGTCCTACTGACAATATCATAGCTACACTGTCCTAGAGAAATGAAATTTTCAATGCAACACAATATGCCCTTGGTCAAGTAAGATAGAAAGCTCTATACATACAAGTTATATATATTATAGCTGTCTACTTATGATGAACAGTGGCATGAAGTGAAAAACAGGCAACTGGCACGTTTGATTAGTACCAGTGGATTAATATCTAGTACTAAGTGAAACATCAACCAAAAGATGAACAGAAGTTGCCTCATCTACTAGTACCAGTATATGCATACATGCCCCATTTGCTTTAAACCATGCAGTTTCTGATTTAATTGCTGGTTCTGATGCACATATACGTATGTCCAATATACCAATACATAACGTTTTTCAAAGTGACTTTAGAATCCTCTGAAAGCTTACCTAATGTCCCTCCATCGTTGTTGCTATGGGAAGCAGAAGGCTGAGTTCTCGTGGCCTGCATGGAGGGAGGTCGAGTCACAACCATGGACGGAGCACCTACTGGCTCCGTGGTGATGGTGTGTGTTTCTGTCTCATGCTGCACTAACCCATCATCATTATCATCTGCAGTACCACCTCCCATTGCACACACCACTCTCACAGGGTGGCAGTCCTCTCTGAAACCTGCAGTATCCATCATCTGGGCAGGGGGCGCTGCTGGTTCTACAGTACAGCCTACATCTGGACTCTCCATGGTGTCATCAGGAGGCTCAGTTTTTATCTCTGTGGGAGGAATCATTAATGAGGAGTCATCTAGCTCATTCTCTGTCATGGTGGGCTCCGTCTGGGTTGGACAAGTCTGTGGGGTCGCGGTCTTGTCGACGGAGGGACTTTCCGTTACGTGTTTGTATTTCAGTGTTCCTGGGAAGTGCGTGTGGCCGAGGCCCGGATGGTGCCCGCAGCTGAGGTCCATGATGTACTGGAAGGATGTACAGTTGAAGAAGTGTTTCAGGACGCGCAGCATGACATCATGGTCCACACAGAAGGAACACTGCGGGCAGCTGAAGGTGGCCTCCATCTTGGCTTGTCTTTTGGGTCAGCTCCTGTAAAACCTGGGAAATAGATGATTGCATTCATTTCATTTCAAGACTGATCTCTTGTCAATTTTTTTGCAGTTTCAAAGAGATCAGAATGCATGGACTGTTTTTTTAGGCCTTTCTTTGAGGCCAATAACAAATTGATGATCACTGACATAAACATCAGGACTTTGTTATTGTCTCATGCATGTCAAATGGAACCAACACTCTTATGGACCACAGTACTAATGCGATAAAAATCCAAATCATACAATTATACTGAATGAAGTAATACCTTTAATTCTACGCGTAAATTTTACCAAATGTTACGGCCAATATCACAGCTGATTATCTGCCCCCCTCCCACCGTTCTAGACAAAGGCATATTTACCTGTATTTTCCTGTATGTCGACCGCTCCCGGCGTTTACTAATAATGCTCGTGGATGCTAAAAGACTTGTAGACTGTGCATATATCTCAACTAATGATAACGACCTCTACAACAGCTTGGACGTGGAAAAAACAACCATAGGACGACACCACTGGGGATCCTTTGGGAAAGACGACACCGGGGCGAAAACGAGGCTATCGCCCTGATTATCTCAATTTGTAGCCGACAGTCCGCTTGTCGAGTAAGGCCACCCATCGTTCATCCAACGTGTTTGCTGGAAAATCAAATACTGAAATAGTCCCTGTGTAAAAATTCAAGATGCCTTGAAATCTTTGCTTCGCCTTATTCTTTTAGACTATTCTTTGTTTAGTACATTATGAAAAAGATACAACATACAAAACGGATAGGCAGGGGGCACCTAGGAAAACTAGTTTGTGTCGACATCTAACATTAGCGTGTGTCATTTTTTTATAACGCTAGTTAACCTTTATTCACAGGGTAACCTATATCCATTGTTTTTAAAAGCAGTGTATTTAAGTATATCGGATCAGCCGACGGTGGTTTTAAAAGGCAGTATTTTTTTTTTAATTTGCAGCTATTTTCAAAATATCGCATCGTCCCTCGAATCGATATTCTTAAATACCCTGTTTTTCAAAACAACGGATATAGATTACCCCATGGATAAAGGTGAACTAGCGTTAATGCCTTCCACATGCTGTAGTTAGTAAAACATTTCTTTATTTCTTCATAAATACTGGAAGCTACATACGCTGATATTTTATCAGCTTACTAACTCACCACTAAATATTTCTCTAGTGTCTTATCCAAATAGTAGATTAAAAGATAGCCAACATTAACGGTGAGGTTTTAACAAGATACTTTAATTTTAAACTACCCGAAGCGGTTAAGACAAAAATTGTGCCGGATCTTGCCTTGGTTGTTATCATGACAACCATCGTGTTGAAGTTCACCTTGGACTCCCAGGTGCGCATGGTCTTTTTAGCGAATGCCCACAAACGCCCACTCTAGAGAAGTCCGCGCTGCACGAATCTCATTTTTTTTGCTTGGAATATGTCCACGTTGTGCTCCCATGTATTAATCCTGAGTTTCAAGTCAATCCATTGACCCGAAGTGACATAAATCAAAGTTTTCGATTCTCGATGGTCTTTTTAGCGAACGCCCAGCAAAATGTCTTTTTAGCGAATGCCCACTATATCCACAAAAATATCGGCCGTCGCGCAACGACACCTAAACCTACCGCCACAAACATGTTCAAGATGGTGTCCCATTGATGTGTACGGAGTTTCCGTGCTTTACAAGCATTTTAAGTCCCTGTTTTTGGTCAAAATGTACGGCGACGATACTACCATACTTTAACTATAGCAATTCAAAATGGCGGGCACTAGTCATGTGACCTCCTTGCGGGACTGTTCTATAAGTATCGCGGGAGGGACTGTTGTAGCATAGCTTCTCATACAACCATTTTAGAGTGAATTCTGAACAAGATTTTCATTTCGTAGTGCTATCATCTGACTGATATTTACAATGTGGTCATTTTTTCTGTGCTATTATTACCCAGGTTTGAGGAACTTAGTGCAAATTTGGATATTGATTCACCTCAGTGCCCAATTAATGTACAAAAGGCTCAGACACATTAGTGTTATAAACCTGAATAGGGGCAGGTAACCAATACTAGAAAAACATAGCTATTTATTATTAACAATACTATTTACATTATAATAATAACTCTTCACCAAACTGGACTTTTCTTATCTTTATTTATCACAGAAACATTGTTACAATGAGGATTTGATTAGATGAGTATCTGTTACAGTGTGTACAAACTTATTTCAAATACAAAAATGTATTTCGTTTCACTTCCTAAATATTTTTAAAGTATTGGAAGAAGTTGACACATAAACAATATTAATTGCATTATTTATGTGCAGTAAAATGTGACCACATGCTATCAATAGCCTAATAAAATGTTGGAACATGGCACAAGCGGGCTCCCCTTCTGAGTACAGAAAGGAAATGTTTTATAACATTTAGTTATGACATAGAAAATTTCAATTGTAAAATGTACCTTTATTAACATTTACAAACAAATTGTTTTTTTCTCTTCTTAATAAATGACAACAATACAGGTAAGTAAGGTGTGTTTCCTTTTATAGCAGGCCAGGTAAGACACCGTACAGGTAAGTAAGGTGTGTTTCCTTTTATAGCAGACCAGGTAAGACACCGTACAGGTGAGTAAGGTGTGTTTCCTTGACTACAGACTAGGTAAGATACCTTACAGGTGAGCAACGTGTATTTCCTTTCATTACAGACCAGGTAAGACACCGTACAGGTGAGTAACGTGTATTTCCTTTGATTACAGACCAGGTAAGACACCGTACAGGTGAGTAAGGTGTGTTTCCTTGACTACAGACTAGGTAAGACACCGTACAGGTGAGTAACGTGTATTTCCTTTAATTACAGACCAGGTAAGACACCGTACAGGTGAGTAAGGTGTGTTTCCTTGACTACAGGCCAGGTAAGACACCATACAGGTAAGTAAGGTGTGTTTCCTTATATAACAGACCAGGTAAGACACCGTACAGGTGAGTAACGTGTATTTCCTTTGATTACAGACCAGGTAAGGCACCATACAGGTGAGTAACGTGTAGTTCCTTTGATAACAGGCCAGGTAAGACACCATACAGGTAAGTAAGGTACGTTTCCTTTTATAACAGACCAGGTAAGACACCGTACAGGTGAGTAACGTGTATTTCCTTTGATTACAGACCAGGTAAGACACCGCACAGATGAGTAAGGCGTCTTTCCTTGGCCTATAGACCAGATAGGGCATTATACAGGTAAGTAAGTTGCTTTACTCACCTGTTTAATACCTATCTGGTCTATAGGCAAAGGAAAGACGCTTTACTCACCTGTATAATACCCTGTCTGGTCTATAGGCAAAGTAAAGACATCTTACTTACCTGTATAATGGCCTATCTGGTCTGTAGGCAAAGGAAAGACACGTTGCTCACCTGTAAGGTATCTTACCTAGTCTGTAGTCAAGGAAACACACCTTACTCACCTGTACGGTGTCTTACCTGGTCTGCTATAAAAGGAAACACACCTTACTTACCTGTACGGTGTCTTACCTGGCCTGCTATAAAAGGAAACACACCTTACTTACCTGTACGGCGTCTTACCTGGCCTGTTATAAAAGGAAACACACCTTACTTACCTGTATTGTTGTCATTTATTAAGAAGAGAAAAAACAATTTGTTTGTAAATGTTAATAAAGGCACATTTTACAATTGAAAATTTCTACGTCATAACTAAATGTTATAAAACATTTCCTTTCTGTACTCAGAAGAGGGAGCCCGCTTGTGCCATGTTCCAACATTTTATTAGGCTATTGATAGCATGTGGTCACATTTTACTGCACATAAATAATGCAATTAATATTGTTTATGTGTCAACTTCTTCCAATACTTTAAAAATATTTAGGAAGTGAAACGAAATACATTTTTGTATTTGAAATAAGTTTGTACACACTGTAACAGATACTCATCTAATCAAATCCTCATTGTAACAATGTTTCTGTGATAAATAAAGATAAGAAAAGTCCAGTTTGGTGAAGAGTTATTATTATAATGTAAATAGTATTGTTAATAATAAATAGCTATGTTTTTCTAGTATTGGTTACCTGCCCCTATTCAGGTTTATAACACTAATGTGTCTGAGCCTTTTGTACATTAATTGGGTACCGTTACTGAGGTGAATCAATATCCAAATTTGCACTAAGTTCCTCAAACCTGGGTAATAATAGTACAGAAAAAATGACCACATTGTAGATATCAGTCAGATGATAGCACTATGAAATGGAAATCTTGTTCAGAATTCACTCTAAAATGGTTGTATGAGAAGCTATGCTACAACAGTCCCTCCCGCGATACTTATAGAACAGTCCCGCAAGGAGGTCACATGACTAGTGCCCGCCATTTTGAATTGCTATAGTTAAAGTATGGTAGTATCGTCGCCGTACATTTTGACCAAAAACAGGGACTTAAAATGCTTGTAAAGCACGGAAACTCCGTACACATCAATGGGACACCATCTTGAACATGTTTGTGGCGGTAGGTTTAGGTGTCGTTGCGCGACGGCCGATATTTTTGTGGATATAGTGGGCATTCGCTAAAAAGACATTTTGCTGGGCGTTCGCTAAAAAGACCATCGAGAATCGAAACTTTGATTTATGTCACTTCGGGTCAATGGATTGACTTGAAACTCAGGATTAATACATGGGAGCACAACGTGGACATATTCCAAGCAAAAAAAATGAGATTCGTGCAGCGCGGACTTCTCTAGAGTGGGCGTTTGTGGGCATTCGCTAAAAAGACCCTAGGAACAACAAAATACCAACCTTTCAGTGAAAAAGATTATCTCGCCTCCAGTACAGCATAAGTGGAAAGTTTAACGGGTGTCCCTTTGTAGATTATCACAATGTTCCCAGGCAACACCGTAACATGAACAACACGACGAGGAAAGGGTACTTATCATCTGTTTGAAATACAGGCGTGGCGTAAACTGTCGGTGCTTACTAAAAACAATAGTGCCGCGTGTTGTCAATGTTTACATCTTAAGCTTGACGTGTTCCTTACTGAAGTGTTTGTGTGAGGGCTGTTATAGTTTTGCCTCAGTCCACAAGAAGCCGAGATGCCATGAGGATTGCACGGAGAAAACGAACACCAACGGCAGAGCAGATTATACTGACAGACTTTCTCTCACATTCGTCAACCTGAGGTTGAGAAGATTATCGACTGAGAGAGAAGACAATCGGCTTGAGACCGGATTTGTGCACGTAAATCCTGACTCAGAGACGTTAACCTCCAACCCGCGACACGCTACGGTGAGGAGACTTCATGCACACTGGAGAGGGGAGAGGCACGGGCGAGCCTGTAGGGACGTGACCTGAAAGTATAAACCCAACTTCTGTTGCTATATTAACAGGATCTGCCACAGCACGGTGTACGTTTTCAAACGACGTGCGGCGATACTCCGTCCTCCGAATGTATTAGTCACAAACGGACATACCTTTTGAAAGGAAGACAGTGCCGGTACGACATCACTGGAGTAAGCTGTTAGAAAATCACGAGACGATCAGCAAAACAGACGTTGGACAGACATTTACCAAACTGCAGTCGGTTTATGACCAACAAGTGTTTGGACGCCATAATACGCCATAGGACGTTGGCCTCCTGGGACAGGTATTGTGTCACCGTTCTCTAAAAGTGTGGATAAAAAGTTCCTTGCTCCAAAATAAGGCAATTGTGTTTACCGTATGAGAAAGACAAACGGAATTTATTGTCATTGGTGGACACTGTTGCTTTATTGAAAATGAGAAGAAGCCAGAGTTTTCACTTCGGGTTTTTCTCCGCCCTGGAAATCGAAAGGCGGTCGGCGCCGGCTCGGCATAAGAACAAGGTAGAAGACGTACTGCTTAAGAGGAAAATCGAGCAGCTGAATAGAGAAAGAAGACTGTCTCTTAACGACATGAAAAGAGCCAAGGACAAACTCAAGACCAAGCAAAGAGAACTGCCTCCGCCTTTGAGTTTATACCAGGTGTATGACGACGACGTTTGTTCCGAAGATTCGGGATACAACTCAGAAATAGCAACGGCTGCTGCCAGGTCGACGACCGAAGTAACGATTCAATTTGAAGAAAATGGAGAGAATGTTCCCGTTACTTCCAGCTGCGACCGTGGACGTAGTAGCGGCTACAATACTAGTACTGATATTTCACGTCCGGGTAGCGGCCTTCCGCCGATAACCAGTCCTGATCCACTCGCCCGGCGTTCTTCAGAGTCGAGCAGGCGTGAAGAGCTAGAGAGGACCGGTGGGAGGCCCGATGACTACCAACAGGGCGGACTGAAAGAAGAGAGGTCCTCAACAACGCATGAAGAGGTGGTGAAGGGTGCAGATGCTGGGAATACGGGAACAAACGTTGCCAACATGCATACAAAACAGACTGTGGACATCAAAAGCGATCACCTGACAGTTGGCTATGTACAGAGAACCTCACTGAGTACGCCAAGACAAGTTCACCAGCCTAAGATAGCAGACGCAGACATAAAAAGCAACCAAACTGACTCAAAGGAGCATCATGAAGAGGTGTTAAAGGAAGACACGAAAACACCGCCATACTCTTTCTCCCCTATCGAACGCCTGCGCCTCTCACGACACACACCCGGGAGAAAATTTCGCCAGTCGACCTCGCAGATATCGGGAAATTTGAAAAACTCTGACAAACCCGGCATCTACTCGAGCGCTTACATCACCCAACCACCCATCTGGAAAATCTCACTCCAAGAACTGTCCCCGGAGTTCCGCAAAATTGCGTTTGGGAGAAGAACCAAGCGTAAAGACGCTTTCGCAAAGAAACTCCCCCGCTCTGATCCAACTCAAAGTGAGCACGAGTTCCAGACAAGGAAACGGAAAAGTTTCATGTACGCAGGTACGCAGGCGCGACCACAGGAAGTCCAGCCGTCATCGTACAGGACTCTAGCAAAAATACAAGTCTTGAAGACCTCGGCCTTAGACAGGAAGTGGCCTGAAGAAAAAGACTTCGTGAAAGAGGTCTTGAAGGAAAGAAAGTCGTGGAACTTGGAGAAACAGTTGCGAGACAGGGTTGAGGACTTCTTGAAGAAAGATCACTATGTCTCCACAGACAGTCTTAAGAAGGACGAAGTGGAAGAAAACTTGGAGAAGTTGCAAAAGATCTTGTCGACAAAGTAATGTGTTCATTGCTGTGTTCCTATTCCTTAACTTTTACTAAATCGTGCTTCTATCCTAGTTTACGTCTGTGATGAGAGGCTCAAATTGCATTGCTATAGTCAAAGTTAAAACGGGGTTAACTGAAGTTATCTTTCTTTACTTTATGTGTGTACATAAAAGGGTTATAAAACGATTATATAGGAATAACCACGGATAAGAATGTAAACACCCGTCTTATGAGATCTTAAAACGCTGTTTACGATAAACAATAAGGGCTGATACGGTAACAATGAGTACGTCAATCTTGTGCAATAAAAATATATTGTAGCACTTGAGAACAACAATAAGTACCAAGACGCTGAGTAATTGCTTAAACCTTGTGCCATATATTTGTTTTCCTTGGTAGTAAATCGGCCAATGGATAAGTTACGGATTCAGTGGTCGGTACTTTGATGTCTACTTGTAAGCTAACATTACATGTGCCTATAAAGTAAATCATGGACACTGTGTGTCGCATATAATTGTCACAATTTACCATTACAGCTTATTGCCTTAAACTAAAGCAATTGCGCATGGCAGTCATGAATTATCAATATGCAAGGCGACACGAAGAATTTTCGCAAATACAATCGATCTTGAATTGAAATCTTACATGGTCAAGTCCTTTTTGTTTTGTTTGCTTACAACTTGTACATCTATAATATTCTATTCAATCTGTTATATAACAGCCAGAAGAACAGCACTCCTATTAGAGTACTGGCTTTCAACATCCAAGGGCCATTGTAGCTATATTATTCAGCACCAGGGACAGGGGGCTCCAGTCGTATAGCTACTAGTATATCATAAAACAGCAAGGATAGTGGCACGAGTTTTGTAGCTATATCATTCAGCACAACAGACAGGCACACCAGTCATGTTGTCATTCAGCAACAGGGAAATCAGTATTGTAGCTAAGTCTAGTCTAGTAGCCTTATCATTCAGCACTAGGCACAGGAGGCTATTTTATGTGTCATTCAGCACCAGGGACAGGGACACCAGTCTTGTTGGTGCTTTTCTTTTCAAGTCTTTTATTGAAAACAAATTTGCCTTAAAGTGCCAAATGTTGTCTAGTTATGAAAATCAAACCTTGACCCCCCTTTTGTCAAACATTGCATCTTACGTATACACTTAATATTGCGTAATGTTTTTGATATTGGGGATTTGGAAACTGTCAAAGTGCATTTTCTAACATTTATTATGTTTTGGAACATGTGGAAAAAACAATCAGTACAGAAAGAAGGCTGTAGAAAAAAACGATCACTGCCACACAAATTTAAGGTGATATTTTTTACAACACAATAAATTACTTTCTTTACATAAATAATTAAAAACTCTCAAATGTATTGTCATATGCTACATGGAAGCATAAAGCACAGCCACAATCTGTAAATCTCTTTGCACATTTGGGAATTATTATATTCTATATAATTGATATAAAAATCTCATCTATATACATTTTTGTAGTACATATTGCTCTTGTCAGTGCCTTATTTCATGTCATCAAAACTACATTTCTTTAAAAATTGTCCATTGTAAGTGAGGTAGTTGATTGTAGTACAGTTTGGTTTCAAGCAGATTTACCAGTGGCATAGGACAGCATCAAAACCCAGCCAAGCAGTGTCCAACAGATGCCGGTTGCACACTGCTTGGCCGGCTTTTTATACTGTTCTATGCCACCGGTAAATCTGCTTGTAGATTATGATCCTACACTTAATGACATTTTATTGGAAGCTTGCTATGACATAAAGATATTTCATTTGGTAGTTGTATTTCCCTATAAACTTATTATTTAGTTGTAGGTTTGAGTAGCATTTTCCCCATTGGCTGGCTGGAGAAGGTACCGCTGTTGTAGACAGTGTTTCCCCGTACCAGCGTCCTGTGTACCACACCCTTCAGCACTTTACCCAGGTACGGGGTCACCTGTGGAGATACAGGTAAGGAGTTACACAACATTCAGCAAGTTTCCTCACTTGTTGTTTGAATACTCATTTGCTTGTGGAAAAAAAATTGCTAAGTGCTAAGTGCTATATATGATATACTATACAAAGTGCTATTCATTTCAAAGCCAATTGTTGTCATGTTATATGTAATCATACTATTTCGGACGTCTCTTTCAAACCATGTCTCTTGCCTAGAAGTGTCAATCAAGCTTTCCTTCTATTAATTCGATTGTTATAATCACTTGATTTTAGATTTGATAAAGTCTAACATCAATTCAGCCTCTGGGCTGCCAGTGTTAGCTTTTGACAGTATGTCTTCTCAATGAAAAACATTAATCATTCATAAAAAGAGTTTACGGTTCTTCTTTCTTAAAATGAAATGCTTGTAGCATCAATTCATTTTAATCTAAACAGTATTGTCATAGTTGACCTCACCTTGTTCTTATGTTGAATGATGTCTTTAGTGACTGTGAAAGTACTGTCAGGGTCCCAGATCACCAGGTCAGCATCCTTCCCGACCTCCAGTGACCCCTTCCTGTGACCCATGCCACACAGGTCAGAGGTCGCGACACACATCCAGTTTACAAGGTCACGAACTGTCAGGTTCCTCTGGGCAGCGTTAGTCCAGAACAGGGACAGGCCTGTACAGAAATCACGTAAAAAAACAAACCTCCATTGATCCATGATGCTTGTGTAGTAGTTCAGTGTGCATTAGTCAGAACAGCATTTTAGTTCATTGGCATCATTTCTGATTTCATAAGTCATGTGATTGTTCCAAATCATGAAATGGTGCCATTATGCCATTAGCTTAGCCTGGGTACCATCCTAGGTAGTTTTCCACAGCTAGGGAGTATGGGTTAGCCTGGTATCTAGCCCTATTATAGCTCCAGAGTCTCTTCTGTCCAGAAAGACGACTCGGGTAAGTTACGGCCTGTGATTCAATGAAGCTTGCCGAGGAGTGAAAAAGGGCGCGGTCCCTCAAGGTTACCAGGGCGATGGAACGGAACATGAAATTCGAACCACTACGTGTCCGCAGTTGACCCCGCTTGACCACAACGTAGCAGAACGGTCCAATGTCATAATGTAACGATACATTGCGAAAACAGGAACTGACACTATGTATGGGGCACACTCACCACTTTTGGTAAAACGTCAAAATTCTAACCGTATTAGATATTGATGAAGAATGTATCAAATATTGACATAATTCGATGCCTATGACAAAAAGAGGCCCTCGCGGAAGCCGCATAATGGTACCGTCCGAGCCCGTTCGATCGAACGGCCGAACCCTTGGGTTGTGAAATGGCGGGAAAACGACAGCGGCGCTGGCAGCGGTTCTGAAGGACTGTTACCATCGCATTTACGGGCTTCGTCCTCGGTGACAACAGTACTTTTGCTGACAATATAGACAAATTCGTATTTATAATCCCTTTTAAAAGAAATTTATCCATCGCTATTTGTTTTGATCATGAAAGGATTTCCTCTAGAGCGGATTATTGACCAAAAATTAGAAAAAAAATCCATTTTACCTATTTTTTACCCCAAAAAAGTTATGATGAATTAATATACAACAAAATAGCGACGGACAAACTAAATCAACTTGATTTTATCTGTCATCCTGTGAAATATGAGGGTCCAGAACGTTGTCTCCACCGAGGACAGGGCACATGAAATGAACCTAATATTTTTTAACCAAAATGTGTGTTTTTTAACCCAAAAATCTATCATATCAACATAATTTGTCCGGTGTTTTATTTCATTTAATTACTACTAGCACCTTGTGAAATTTCATTGCAATACGACAATGCTATCGAATTTTACAAGCATGTACCCATTTTACCTTGTCTACCGCAGTGTCACATGCCGTAATTGACCAGAGGAGACTCATGAGCTAAAATCTGGCTGGATACCAGGCTAGTAATACTGTAGTATAGGTGCCAAAGGAAAGTAACTAGGATGGCCTTCTGGCTACCATTGGCCCAATTTTTCCACAACTTTATGGTAATAACAGTCGAGATGAAGCTGTGTGATTCTCATGATATTAACATCCAATCAAAAGTGTGAATCAGCAACCTTAGAATCTAGATCATCTACACTTAAACAACAGATAAGGCATCCTTTACATTACTGTATTCTTTACTTTACTTTACTTTACTTTACATTGTACTGTTTACTTTACTGTAACCAATTTCCAGTGATTAAATAGCTCACAGCATTTTGTAATATTAGTTTGATGTGACCATTTCTGAGTACCAATACCCATCATGCAGACCTACCAAACTGTACAGAAGCCACCCCTCCCCATGCAGCTACAAAGTCCCCAGTGTCCAGTAGTTTGAGATCAGCAGTGCAGGGTGAGTGGTCTGACACAACCATGTCAATGTCTCCTGCCTCTAGTGCATGCCACAGATGCTCCTGGGTAATGTACAAAAATGCCAAAAATGTACAGTAAATCACCTTTAAGTTAGACAGCAAAGCAGCAGAGTTTGCTCAGTAAAGAACATTATCAGTGGTGTCAAATGGCTGAGTGGACAGGCTATCGGACAAGAGTCCAAGAGGTCACAGGTTCAATTCCTTTCATTCCTGGCATTGTATCCTTCAATGGGAAAGGCACTTAACAAGACTTTCCTCACTCCATCCCCAGGTGTAAAAATGGGGACCTGACTTTGCTTAGGGAGGTAGAGGCGGTGGAAAGAGTTGGATTGACTCTACCTTCCAATACCATGCCCTAGATGCTGAAGATACAAGGAGTGATCAATAAGTCCTTGGCCTGACTCAGAAATAATAAGCACAACTTACACCTCAGGTCACAGCTCTATTGTCTATTATTTTTTCCTTCTCTTTTACCTGCTGTTGCTGGGTGTGTATTAATCACAATGATTTGAATGTTGGTACATATTCGTAAAAGACTTTATAGTTTAAAAACTATATTTAATATTTTTGTTTTGTCAAACAACTATTGAAAAACATCTGGTTCTTGGTAAGGTCAAGGAGGATGCTCATAAAACCTACTTGGTTGAGTTTTACAACGAAATCTTGCATCTAATTTGTTCTGTTACGAATTGTAGTTGACCATAAATTCTCCTTCAACACCATGACAATAATATTAATAGATATTTTGACACTTTCCTAGTACAATGCTTCCAAATTTGAGTTGGGCACCTTTTTTTCTGGGTGAGGCGGGGAAGTTATTGATCACCCCTCTTAACAGTCCTCTGCCCCTACGGCCTTAAAAGAGGGACTATCCTTCCCTCCCTGCCTACCTTTTATGCAGGTCAGTTAATTAATGAACCTTTACCTGATTAGTCCTCTCTCTGATGGGAGGACAACACTTGAACTGTGTGGCCCTGTCTGGGATGTCTTCAGCACAGAATGTCAGGTAGTGATGACACGTCTCCACTGTCAGGGGTAACCCCAGCTGTCTGGCCTGCCTGATGATGGGCAGGGCTTCAGCAGAGGACAGGTGTACAATATGGCACCGAACCCTGGACATGTATTTGTAATACACATGTTAGTATTATTGACAAACAAACAGCACATGTATGTACAGGAGGGGTGGGTATTGGTACAGGAAATTCAAGTACAGGTACGGTCCAGGTCGAGAAGACCAAGTCCCGGTCTGGACCTGAACGTGGACCTAATTGTCTGTGAAAACTTGTGAATGGGCAATACTCAAAACAATAGTCCATTTCTCTACAAAGGTATCTGTTTGATGGAGTATCTGACTTCTACTCTTTATGTAAACAACAAAACACTAATGCCTCTACTAGCTTGGACCAAATTTGAATGTAGAAACATGTGAACGCCTGCTGGTACCATCTGTTTATTTCCTAATAGGCCTAAAAAATTTTCAGGTCTGTTTTTTCCAGCCTGGTCCAATAAGAAACAAAAACGGTTTTGTATAGCACCCCCAATGTATAGCATTCCTAATGAGGAAAGCCTCCAGTTCTGTACTTTGTACCGACATGTGTAACTTGTTAACATTCAAATAAAATTGGAAGGAGGTTTCTTATCTAGCAAATGAATGAGCAACTGACTGTGCACATGTATGGACATCCTTAAAAGGATGTGAATAAAGGAGATAGAATAAATTTGAAGAGTTTCCTGATACATACCCATACTGCTGACACATGTCCGACACCAGCTGTATAGCATGGTTCTCCATAGCCTTTGGTCTGGACTGCAGGAAGGTCTGGTATACCTGAGGACTGGTACTGGTCTGGAACAGGTGGGGATTTACATGTATAAATCTTACAGTTCTGACAATGTTGTTGATACAAATATCACAGTACCAGGGACAGGGGAACCAGTGTTGTAGCTATATCATTCAGCACCAAGGACAGAGACACAAGCTCTTACAGTTCTGACAATGCTGTTTATACAAATATTACAGCATCGGAGATAAGGTTACCAGTGTTGTAGCTATATCATTCAGCACCAAGGACAGAGACACAAGCTCTTACAGTTCTGACAATGCTGTTTATACAAATATCACAGGGGCAGGGGCACCAGTGTTGTAGCTATGTCATTCTGCACCAAGGACAGGGACACCAGTCTTCACATGTATGGACCTCACAGTTCTGACAGTGCTGTTTATACAAATATCTCAGGGACAGGAGCATCAGTCTTGTAGCTACACCATTCAGCACCAAGGACAGGCACACATGTCTTCACAAGGATTCACTTGTAAATTATCAATCTCACAGTTTTAACAGTGCCTATCTTAAAAACATTACAGCTGACGAAAATGGTGAAAATACTTCATGTGCCCAAATGCTGACAACTCATACAGAAACACCTACGACACACTCACCTGTGTACCAATAGGTTGGTCCACTTCAGCATGGAACTACAAAAACATGACATATACAGAAGTCAGGAAATTGTCTGTGAAGTCTGATTCCAAGTCTGCTGTTCTAACATGATATTAACAACTATTCAGCTTCATAGCATTACAAGAAATATAACTTCATGGTGTATTGTACATGTGACCTCAAGTTTACATACATCCTTTCAAAGGCATGACTTTATGATATCATACATGTACTGACAAAGACTGCTTCTTTCTAAAAATGCTCATGTAGTAAATTACTGCAGAATCTGTCCCTATATGGAATAACACTCGTGGAAAAAAACATTGCATGGGCTTTACTCACAAGTAAAACACTGTTGGTTCCCTGTAGAGCCTGCATGGCCGTGCGTAGGTCTGGCTCTGTGACATGGCGAAACTCATCCACCCCGCTGTGGATGAGGAAACACTTGAACCCAGATATACCTGCTGCTATCATGGCCCGCAGCTCCCCCTAGAGGACATGCAACATAATGCAGCCACTACTGTTTATAAAAACTTTGATTTCTTTAATCAAGTAGTACAATAAATAGAATAGAGGCAAGTTTAACGCAGTACTTAGATTGAATTGCAAAGGGCCACAAAGTGACCAATCACAATGCAGCATTCACAAACGTGGGTATTATTCGTTATGAAAATACACTAATTAAAATCTTACCTCGTTACCAGGGACCACCCCTCCCCAGAAGGCCACATCCACATACAGCTTGTCCCTTGCTGTGTCCATCTTTGTCTGGAAGGCATCTAAGGTAGTGGTGGAAGGGATGCTGTTGCTGTGGGCCAAGAAAGTAAACATAATCTGGTAACAACAATGAAAATACATGTAGCTTTACCAAAATATTGTCTTTGAAATTTTGTCTGCAAATATTACCTCTGATGTTAACATCTAAAAGAGTGATCCTAAAAATATCATTAAATCAGTTTATGAGAGCAACACTCAGGTACAGTGTTCTCTCTTACAAGACTTAAGCCTTGAATTGTCTATTGTCAGTACAAATAGTTGACCTGCACAAAAGTGTTGGTCAGGTGAAAAAATGGTACAATCTGAAAATTGGAAAAAAAGAAAAAAATCATTCATCTGCTTGAAGGGTTATAAAAGTCCAATAGTGTGGTTGTCCCAGGCACGTGAAAGTGGGAATCGGGCAAGTAAGACTTTTCCCAGTAGTGCAACCCCTTCCCACTAAAGGCAAAGTTAAGTCCTTGATGGTTGCATGTGCTGAGGATTTTGTTGTTGTTTTTCTCCAGTTCACTGTCAATTAAAGAAGCACAAAAACCTCTGCATTAGTCTTAGTTATCAGACTGATCCCATGACTTTGTTTGTAAACAACCTTTATACCTACAGAAAATATGACAAATAATTTCGGGCAAGTGAAAAGTTGGTTCAGGCAAGTACATTTTTAATGTACTTGCCCGATAGGACAAGTAAATTTCAGAAAACTTGTCCAACCCTGAGAGGTGACTCACAGAGGCATGTCCACGATAGTGGTGATCCCTCCAGCTGCTGCGGCCCGGGTGGCAGTGACGTAACCCTCCCACTCTGTACGGCCGGGTTCGTTAACGTGAACATGGCTGTCAACAACGCCGGGCATCACATACAAGTCTCCCGCGTCTATCACCTGTAAGGTTACCCATAGAAGGTCATGATTAAATAGATCAATTCTCCGACACTGTGTGACTACAACTATGAAATATGTAAATGATTGAAATTTTAAAATACAGTCAAACCTGTATTAGCGGCCACCTTTGCATAACGGCCACCTGCCCATAGTGGCCACTTTTTGTCGGTCCCTTGGATTCGTAATGATTAAGAAATAGGCTTAGCGGCCACCTGTCCAACGCGGCCACGGCCACACGAATTCCGGTCCCGCAGGTACAAAAACACTGCCGATAACGGCCACGCGGACCGCTGATCTATGTTTCGTCATGCGTTCGGCCATATACAGCGGCCGTATCGTCACCCTACGCCGGATTTAAAACCTCTTTGACTTATTTTCAAAACAAAACCTCGTAAACTGGCGCTACCCATACCCGATGACAAACGAGGTCATATAAGGTCAATAGACGACACCAATATTATGGAGGTAAATTGTGTTAAAGTTACGTTCTAATACACTATCGCTTAGGTTAATTTACATCACAAAAACTTTCTAAATAAATTGTTACAAAGACAAAATGATATGAGCTTCAGACTATGGTGGATTGTATTCTTACATTTATTAAGAGATAAGTCTAAAATGACGAGACTTTTCTTGAGAGTACCACATTAGCATAATGGGCGAATCTGACGTGTGAACGCGAGCAGGAACACACGGACGGCGAAGCATCAAAGGATACAAGACGAAAGATCAAAGAAATATGACGATACCGGTATCTTCAGACAATATCAACTGTAGAACTTTTTATAGTTTTTGTTTTCTTAATACATATAGTGTAAAAATCATTGCAGTACATGTACAGTACTGTATTATGTGAATAAAGATCAGTGGGTACTAAAACCATGTGTAACTTATTGCTTGTGGTCAATTAATTAGCATATTCTCTATAGTGACCACCTCTCTATAGTGGCCAATTTTGACCAGTCCCTTGAGTGGCCGCTATAGACAGGTTTGACTGTAATAGAGAAGTACAACCATCTTGCAATCTAGTAAGCTAAAAGAACTCATGGTATGACACATGTTGAAGAAAAATGCAAGAAAATTATTTTAAGCCCACAGTTAAGAATTTAAGTTAGACTATTAAAAAATAAGGTTGCATATAACGTTATAAAGTTTATGTTATAATGATTCTAATGAAATTTAACCAACGAAATTATGGTATTTAAAGATTCCATAAATTAACTTAGCGGGAAGCTAAGTTCTCCATTGTTCATTCATATGTTGTTGTTGTTTTCTTTGTTTGTTTTTTTCTTTCCGCGGCGAAAGACACTCAGACGGACATTAGATTTCTGTCCGTCCGGGTCGACCATGCCATACCGTGCTAGCGAGATACACTGGGGGAAAGAGTATCGGATGTAGCCATATCCGAGCAGGGATATTTGCGTATTTGTAACAAATCCTAGCGAATGCAAACGGATTCGAGTTGGATCCCTAAAATATCCGAAATTTGGATTTTTGGGATCCGGAATGAAAAGACTCAAACATATCCCAAAATGGGATTTTCCACGGATGCGAAGTCGTTTTTTTAGGGATTTCTTTGAATAGCTGGAATGATCGGATCGCAAAGAATCCCCAAACGGTATTTCCCTCGGATACGAAGTCGTTTTTCAAAGGATTTCTTCGAATACCTGGAATGAACGGGTCCCAAAACGGCCTTTGCCGCGGATGCGAAGTCGTTTTTATAGGATTTTCCTCGTATATTTGTCATGGTCGGATCCTAAAGAATCCGAATACGGAATTTGCCGTGGATGCGAAGTCGTTTTTATAGGATTTTCCTCGTATATTTGGCATGGTCGGATCCTTAGAAATCCCAATGCGGTATTTGCCGCGGATGCGATTCGTTTATTAGGGATTTCTTCGTATGATCAGATCATAAAGAATCCAAAACGGGATTTTCTGCAGATACAAAGTCACTTTAATGAATTTTCCGCACATTTGACAAATCAGAATATCATGTGTGCCCAATTACTTTCTTATAAAAGGCTAACACGATTTGAAATGGAAAAGAATGCACAGAATAATCTTATTCTAAACCAGTCCTGAGAAGAACTAAACGACGTAATGTCATCGAGGCCGAATCCTGTCTGCCACATGATATGTATACAGATACAATATTGCAACAAGAGTGGGTTATACCAGGTATGTACAGAGAGTCCCTGTTATCTAATTATGTTAAGGGAAAGTTGAATCCTTTAACCGCCAATATCACATGACTTCTTATACTTCCAAATAGAATATAGGATCAAACGTGAATACAATTTGACTTTTATGTAAAGCTGACATGGGAGTCTGTGGCTAATCTTGCTTCTACGAATATCTGTTTCTATTACAAATCAAAGTCTTCGCGATGTCCAACTCTAAGGAATTTCCACATTCGGCTACAGGATACAAAGAGTGAATCCAGCTTGTAAAGTACAACTAACATGACTTATAGTATCAGTATGTACAGCTTCTCGTAACAGCACAAAGTCTCCTTTCTACTAGTGACAGTGCTTCGCTTCTTTTCAGGCTAGTTACGCCCTGATCCCTCCCAGCTCAATTCCTTCTGTGCCCTTCCTGTAGTCCAGTGTTCTCCCAGCTGTTGACACGGCCAGAGAATGTCGACCCGCCTTCTGAAAAAGAGAAAGAATAATCCCATCAAATTTTGAGATAGCTAAAGCATCCATGTTTGATGGATGCGTCCGTCAAAGTAATTAGGATGTATATGAAAAGAAATGGAGATTGGCTTGTTATACAACAGGAACAAATGCATCTGATTGTGGTATCGCCATTATCACCGTTACATTCCGCATTATCATACCAAAAAAGTCCCCCGGGAGGGCGCGGCAGAAACTGTCTAGCGTTGCATAATTAGTGACAAGGTGTGATCTGCTTCCCCGGCCGGACTTTGCATTGTGCACGAGACAAACACGTAAACACCGTTGGAACAGAATGTTCCTATGCGAATAAATACCAGGCTTGAGACAAACATATGTGTATACAAGTACTGTTTTGATGATGATTCAAATTTTTCCCAAATAAGTCAACAGTTACTCAGCGAGTATCATGCTTGTGACTTGTGTTTTGTAAGGCTCCGTTATGTCGTTTTCTGATAAGTTTCTGTTCAGCCCAAGCATACCAAAGGCGCTACTAACTACTAGCCAACAAGGAATGTAGTCACAAAGACGAATACAAAGTGGGTATTGTTTGGAAACAATCATTGTATAAAACATACCTCGCCGTGAGATCCGCAGGACAGTGATGTAAAATAGCTCCAGGACGCCGAACTACAAAACAGGGCTGGCTGTTTCAGTCCCTCGATCGCCGTCCCGTCCGTCGACTGCCACTTGAGTTTGGTCACCGCCTCAACATCACCCTACTACAGAAGTTCACACACGTGTGTACAAATCCATATCCCGAGTTCAACGTTTCAAAACTCAAAGTTTGAGGTACAAAAAGATTGCGGCCCTCACGGACAACGCTGACTATCTCCGCTTTATTTTTAAACTGACTGATGTGCAGTCTGATTGGTCAGAGAGACAACGATTGGATTACCCACAATACACCGCCCCAATGTACGGATGCAAAAAAATACAGAGTCGCATATTTAAGATATCCCAAGATTACCAACAATGCACTGCTCCAATGGAATCCCCTCCACTGGAGCAATCCACTGGAGCAGTGCATTGTTGGTAATCTTGCCACGAATGCAGAAAAAAACCATTTCGCATCCTTACGAATCCGAGTATCCTGGTATCTAGCGTAACGTGGATTGTCTCACTTGTATTGACGTTACAAACTGTGGTGTCCGAGGTACAAAAAGGGGGAAAGATATGACCAATCTAAAAAATAAAATATATGCTCAAAAACAAGAGTGCTAGCCACGCATACATAAAAAGTAAGTATTCTTACGGAAGCTGTGTTAGCATCCGCCACGAAGTAAGTAAGCAAACGAATTCCGTGTTTGCATCCACCGCGAGTTTCGGATACCAACGAATGCGTTACGGATGTGTATGGGATTCGTGATTATCCGTCAGCATCCGTCAGGATGTTGCAAATTCGTATCCTTGGTATTCGTCTGCATCTGAAGACTTTTCGCTGATAAACAAGAATCCTGACCACGTATTCTTTCGTTTGCGTTAAAACTAAGTATCCATACGAATACAATGTTTGAATCAGTTAGTGGCTTACAGATACTAACGAATCCGTGATTATAAGTAAGTATCCATACGAATGCAGTGTTAGCATCCGTCACGAAGTACTGAGTATACGGGTTCTGTGTTTGTATCCACCGATGAGAGTTGCGGATACCTACGAATGCGTTGCGAATGCAAGTGGGATCCGTCATTTTTTGGGATCCGTGATGGTTTTTGGGATCCGTCAGCATTTGTCAGCATACGTCAGCATCCGTCCGGTGTTGCAAATTGGAATCCGTCAGCATCCGTCTACATATTCGGTCTTTTCGTCTAGTGATATTCTACCCTGCAGATTCGATGGTATTGCCAAAGGCCATGCAAGTACTAGTATGTATGACATACGTATCGGCCTGCCATGAATGTGCTGCTTGGTTTATGCATGGCTTATTAGCAGGAATAAAGGACCTGTAATGTGCCCTGCACAACGTATTTGTAGACGTCTATTCAACCAAAGACCTCCGCGATTCAACTTGTACTATATCTGCAAGGTAAAGAGAAAACATTTAAGGTATCCTTGCGTACGTGTATTCGATGGATATCAGTCACACTTCGTTTCTCTTAGTGAACGCGGCGCGTACGAAAGGGTCCAAACGTTGTGGTGTCTTTCCTCCCAGTAGGTAGGGGTAGGTTGGACGGCATGCTAAAGACCTTATGATTAGGCGGTCGAGAAACACTGGGCAAGTTCCAAGGACGTTATCGTCCTTGGTAAGTTCAGAGCATAACAACGTTACAATGCCAGCAGTTGAAGGAAATCTTCATCTCACAATCCGCACTACCACACGGCAATATTGCAATGTAATTGTGGAATATAGGTTTTTTTGTGCGTAGAAATGTAACAAAGAAATTTTGTTTGACACGGGTGAGCGCAAGGCATCATGGGGCAGCAAAGAAAGAATTCTTCAGCTTGACCAATCAGAGCGTAGACCATAGCGGGGAACCCCCTACAGCTGTAGGATCAACCAATCAGAGGTGCGTATTGCGGTCACGTGTACGTCTTGCAAGCTTGCAGACGCTGTGCGTCATGGTGGCCGGAGTCGATTTAGCACCGTATTTGACTGGGAAAATGCCCGGACACGATGTTTATCAGACGCGCTTAGATGTCTGGTCTCTCGATACAAAGAGGGTTAGTCTCCTTGTCAGATACAAGTCCTGTCATGGCGTTCTCAATTTCAGAATGAAAAATCAATAATTACATGCGGCAAGGAATCAAACTGTGACTGCAAATGGTGGTAACTTTTTTCCAATAGAATTCCGTGACTTTTTTCTTCGAATCAAGGACATTATATAGCGCTGAGCTGTATTAGGAGGTTAACATTTCCCCGGCGTGCGGAGCTAGCTGCAAGCGTAAAAAGTCTTGGAATTGGGCGGGCAGTCTTCAGTCCCAGTGCCATAGAGATCTATGAAATCCAGAATCATCGGTGCAGAGATCTGCCGTGGGGTGGGAGGCGGTTGCATGTGGAAAATTGCTTACGAGTCGAAATTTCAAGGTATCTTCGTGGAATAAACTTCAACAAAATTGTATCCCTCTTTGATATATGTAAACTGACTAATATTTTATCTAATTGATTCCAAATGGGAAGATTCCAAGCTACCCCGATGGAGTGAGTTTGTGGCTCATAACCCCTGACTTAATGAATCAAAATCTCAATAATTTTGCATTCCGAAAAGAAATGTTCCTTTCAACATACCACAATGGAACTGCATTTGCATTTTGAAACTCATTCAGTATAATTTTATCAACAGACTTGAATTAGCGAAGGCCAGCTTAGTAGCGAAATGGACCATTGTTTTGAGTATCGCCCCTTCATACCATTGAAACTGTTCTGAAACTCATCTGGTAAAAGTTTTAACATCTATTATCATAATACCGGTACGTTTACGATGATTTCTCTAGCCATACTGATTTGACAAATTGTCAACGCATCATTTTCTCCAGTTACATGTTGCTGTTATAGGTTACCCTTGCCACTTCTTCTGTGTAACTTTTCTGCCACTCTTGTCCTGCTAAAAGCGTAATATTGTAATTGTAACACGCCGCGGAATTACACGGCGAACGGGCGCGTGGTTGGGAGGGGGTACAAAATACCGGTAGGAAGAAACACGGCACAATTAACTGCCGCTATGTACATTTATACATCCTCTGATGTTCCTTCCTTTTCTGTCAGTAAATGCATAAAACATAAACCTGCATGAGCATACAAAATGTCATGAGAAAACGGACGTATACTGTCAAGAATTTTCATTTAACTTCTGTCCGTCACAACCGCTATGACGTAACACTTCACTGCTAGCGTAGATATAAAAATGGCAGGAAAATGGCTGAATGGCTGCGTACGTTCAATTTTGCCCATTCAGTCGTAGATCCGGGCTATTATGCAACGGTTCTTCACACTTTTACATGAGTTGTAGGTCACCAACAGAAATTCAAGATTGTTGTTGAATCATGTTCGTCTTGTGCCGTGAGCATGTGTAATTATGATCTATATAAATTTGGCAATGAATGTGACAGTGTGTTCGTCCCACGACGAGCTGCCTACCCCGAAATTTAAAAAAAAGTATACTGAAAACTTTTGGCCTTGTTGTCTTCGAATGCATTGTTATCGATGCTTTGTAAATGGTGTATTGGACACCTAGATGTCTGAAGTGTGCACAGCTCAGAAATAACTATTGTTGCATGTGTAGATCTCTTTAAGTTCCAGTATTTTTAATCTACCGGTATAAGTCTTACTACCGGTATTATGCCAATGCATGTTACCTACACAATATAAGTAAGCGAAAGACCAGCTTTTTTTAAAAGCACTTGTTTTTTTTTGGCCGGAATCGCCTGGCTTTAGTCGCCACGCCCCTTTATTTCGCATGCTGGACGTAATGTTACTTACTCATAATGTTATTATCAAACTTATAATGATCACGAGGAAAGTTGTAAGCTCCAAAGTTGCTTAGTCAGTAGCCGACATGCAAGATTCTTACAGCGACGTCCAGGACGAAGAAAACGTCAGAGCAAAGTCCAATAAATTTTTGGTCAATGATTGCCACTTGTAGCCCGGCCGCTGCCCGGGCCTTGCGAGCTTGGACAAAAAAACAGTAAATAAGACGCCACTAACCTCCAATCCAGCTCCAAACGAGGAAGAGTTGCCTTTTCTAATCTCTGCGATGACTCCATCCTTGATGCAGATCTCTGCTGGACATATTTCGTCCGGTAAAACAACTCTTCGTCCCCGGACAACTTTGTCAAAGTTTACCTGGGACGCCATCTTGATCTAGGTCAATGTGTACAGTACTACAGCGTCCTCTAGCGGAATATTTCAGTATTGTAGCCTAGTTGATTATTTGGAAGATGGCTATTGGTTAAACATCATTCATTACTGTAAACCAATAAGAGCAAAGCAAGCACGCACTATCCGAAAAGTTTGACCTGTCCAAAATTTTGACCAATCATGTTATCATGAAGCCATTATGTTAGCCAATCACATCAAAGTTACTTTTCCAACCTATCGAAACACCTGCAGTTTATTCATTGAACACAAGGCGTCGCTGCAGGTCCGTGAACTGACGCGTGAAGACGATGGCATGGTGAGACATTTATAGCCTCCTTGCTCACAGTGTTTTCAGTCGTAACGTTAAAGTTACTTCTACTCGTGGTGATTAACAGTATAAACCATCATCAGGATATCGTTTGGAATCAGTGGTGCAAGCGAACAGGTATTCTTTTCCTTTGACTGTACGAAAGTCGCTGAACTCTGTTGTGTCAACAAGGGATCACAAAGCTTTTGTATCTTCTGGATACAGCCCCTATAGTACTCACTTCACAACTGTATTAAAGTGCAGGATAGGTACTAGTATGTTGGACCTTTTGGCAATTTTATTAGTAATAAACGATCCCACATCAAAAGGACTCTAGTTCTGTAGTTGCAGATTGTTCAACCACCTGTTATGACTTTGTTCTTTACTGGTTAACAGCAAAGTCTTCTGAAATTTGCACCACAATACCACATAATTTGTTTCTCCATAATCATCATAACATTAATCATAGACAAACCATTTTTCTAAACCACCAATTTATTACAGTGCATCTCATGTAAACAAAATGAAGTTCCGTTTGTAAGACAAAGCTGTGAGGTTTACTTTTAGATATATTACAAATACATGTAACTTTTACACACAAGTTGAGAATAATCCTGCAAGAACTATCTCCCATGTGGAAAGAAATCCTGCCCATCAAGCCAAATGTTAATCAAGTATACATGTATATATTGCACACACTTTGTTAAAATATATCCCTTCAGGCTCTACACAATTATGTTATAGTGGGCATCGCATACACAAATAAAGGCATTTCATAAGCTTAATACATGTACGTAATGATCTATACCAATACATATACAATTTGTAGATCTTCCTATTGATAAACAGAGCTTGAGCATTCAAAAAGTATGTACAATCAAGGCCATATTACCTCATTGGTACAGTATACTGGAAACCATTCAAGTGGTAGTCACAATCCAATTTGTGCTGCAAAACTGTATGCCCATGTACCAGTACAAACAGACTTCTGTTCTTCAAATATATTCAGGCTTTACACAACAATACATCATTAAGATCTGATACAAACAATTAATGTACTAACGTTATATATAGTGATCTAGATTATATGAAGCAGTGCAACTTATGACCAAATGGTATGTGATAGATACTTAAAACATTAACCAAAAGTGATAGCCACATTGTATTTGTGTTACAGACATTTTATGAAGTTTATGTAATGACCTAAATACTACAAATCAGTGCAAAATACAATCAAAATGTATGTATTAGACACACGAAACATTAAACAAAAGTGGTAGCCACATTGTGTTTGTGTTACAGAAAATTCATGAAGTTTATATAATGATCTAAATGCTATGAATCAGTGCAACATATGAAGCAGTGCAACTTATAATCAAAAGGTATGTTATAGATACCTAAAACATTAACCAAAAGTGGTAGCCACATTGTGTGTTACAACTTACAGACATTTTATGAAGTTAATATAACGGTAGCAATCTAAATGCAACGAAGCAGTGCAACAATCAAAAAGTATGTATTAGAGACACAAAACATCAATTGAAAGTGGTAAAACCACAGTGTTACAAACCTGTGTGTACAGACTCATGCCTTAGCGGCATTTGGATCTCTATACAGCACCCTCCCTACGATGTCCCAAATACCATCCATGTACACATACAGCACACCCCTGTAGTCATAATTATAAGCTGCCCAAAATGAATCTAACATCAACTCCTTTGTTTTCTGACCTTGAACACGTAAGTACTGCTGCATGCTCTGAGCTGCTTCCCTACTCTTAACTCCAGCATATACAATACCTGGTATAACAACATGTTGGACAATGTGGCTCTGCATGAAGTTAGTATATGCTGTTGCCATGGCAACTCTAAACATGAGAAGCAGTTCCCTCATCTTCTGAAAGGTGGCTCTGCTTAGATACAATGATCTATTAAAGGCTGCGATGCCCGCAACCCTTGCCACTGACAGAAGATGGAGAACTGCTACATACCCGCTAGTAGCTGCCTTTTTCAATGATTTGACAGCATTGCCAGTTGCATGTCCCACCCACGAGTTAAGCAACAAGGTCCACCATTCCCTTAGCACAAAAGATGTGTAGGACCACAGAAGGCGCACGGATGACAACACCATTTTAAGAACCTCCGGCACTTTGATTACAAACAGCCAGTATAGAAATTTGAAGAGAGACAGCACAATGGTCCTCACCACCTTGTATGCAAACACTGCAGTCTCATATAAAACTCTACAAGCTAGCCAGTATATGTTGTACAATAGCTTTGCTGAAGGCACCAGTACATTATTGTAGGTACAAACACTAGACACTCTTGCAAAGTCTCTGAAGTTACAGGCTGTAGGAGAGTAGTACAGAGTTATAGGGAGTGTGAAAAATAGAAACTCTAAGGCACTCCACAACAGTTTCACTGCCACTATACTTGCATGCTTAGTGTACAAAGCTGAGATCTTTGCACAGTCCACTCCCTTTATAGCAATCTTATAGCTCACATTCCTGATGGTACATGCAAGCTGTGAGTACCACACTGCAATGGCTGCCTCTCCCAACCCCACAAACACCGTGTACAAGCTATGTGCAACTAGCTTAGGCAAGGTGTTAAAGGTAAACAACAGTCCTTCCAAACTTTTCTGTCTGGTGAGTTGCACGGGTCTTGAGTACCACACAGATACTGTCACGTCCCTCAAGAAGACTGGAAGGGTTACGAAGGCGAAGTACGACAAGACAGACACATCTTCACACAGTTCAGTCATGAATCGGGAATGCCAGGCTCTGTGTGCCACTTCCTTGCCGATGTGGTACACTCTCGTGGTGAAACTTAAGGCATGTGCGGGGAACGTATTGATGAGATAGTTCGCAGCACTCATGGTCCCTTGCCTAACCATGGCCATTGCGGGACTGTCCCAAATCATTGTAGCAAGTGTCATCACCCTCTGCAAGGCCCCATACACCACCCTCTTTACCCTGCCTGATGACTCGAACACACTGTTATACAGAAACATGACAGCCACTGCAGCTCCATTGTATAACTTTTGCGCGCACATCATCATCGGTCCGCGAATGAATGCTTTCGCATCTTGAAGAAAAACTTTCCCCAACTTCTTCAGGTCCGCCGGAAGTACGCGGTAGCTGTCGCGGAAGAGCTGATACGACCCGTGGAATGTCACCATCAGGCTGACAATGGTGATCGTCTTTGTAGCTGTCACTACGGAAGGCTGTGTTGCCGGGCGGGGCTCGCGTAGTGATGAGGATGAGTCTGGATGCTCCGTTATCTCATCTTCGACTTGATCCTCCCATGACAACTCCAGGTCTCTCTTCCTCCGAGCCTCACTGTCTGTACTCTCATCCCTCTCCTGATCGTCACTCATGTCTGTGTTTCCCAATAGCCTGTGAAAGTTCTCAATGGCCATTTTCAACTGCTCTTTGTTTACCTTCATATCCTTGCGGCAGAAAGGACAACGAAAGGACCTCTCCCCACTTTGCTCCAAGTAGTCGACGACACATCTTGCGTGGGTGGCCTTCTTGCACCTCGTACACTCATAAGGACATGATGACTTCAGGTCCTCTAAACAGATACAACACTCACTCTCGTTGCCTTTCTGGAGTTCCTTGAAATAGTGCAGGCAGACGAAAAGCAGCCACGCTAGGAAACACAAGACGTAGGAGGTGTCCTTAAGAAGGAGAACCGTACCGATACCGGACAGTAACAGGACATACGGCCGCCAGACGAGTCTCGGCAGGTGTGCTCGGTGGTGAAACAGGTACAACGACACACCTGTTAACGTCAGAAGCAACTGCGTCTCTCCCATGGCCAACATTTTGAAGTTTTACACTCAGAATTTCAAGTCTATAGTGCTTCTTCGCAGTTTTACCGTCGCTTGAGAAACACAATGCTCCTTCTGAACGTCCATATGAACACCTACGTGTCCCTAGATATTGTAATGACTCACGGTTAGTGTTATTTTAGCGCACACGTCATGCGCCATCCGTCATCAATGTTTGGGTTTCCAGTTCAACGAACCAGTGAACTTTGACACAGATCACGAGGTCACCCGGATGAATCCATTTCTACACGTGACAGGGGGTTCGTGGCTCCGATGTCATAAATGTGCTTTTGGTTGAATAAACAGAACGTTACAACATATGTGGAAATTTTTGTATTGCGTACCTTTTTTTCACGGAAATTAATTTCAAAATTATTCTAATGTCAGGTTTAGGTGGGATTTTGAGGGTTTACATTAATCATAGGCATTGACCGTTACACTTAGACAAGCAGGACAGACTGAAAAATAGATAGGGAGAGTTAAAAATAAAAATAAAAGATCATTTTAAATGTACATAATCAGCATGATTCTCCGTTAGCCGCGTTCAGACAGACAGACAGACAGACACGCGCTACTGCAAATACTAAGTATAACGCCATTAATATTTGATGGTGGCATGAATAAATAAGTTATGAGTAATAATAGTGGTGTTTACCTAAGGCAACTCGAAGAATGCAGTGATCTGTGAAGCGTATGTAAAGGTAACTCTGAGGCTAACTTTAGTCATTAGTGCTTTTCATTGCAGAGGTAACGTTACCGATATGACAAAAGAGTTACTAAAGTGAACTACGACAGCAGTATGATACTTGACAAAGCAGGGTGTGTCAAACAAGCTGACCATATATTACTGGCCTTTTTACATGGCAGTCGCTCTTTGTCAAAACGCACTAGTACTGCTGATATAATGCCCAGAGCTTTTTATTTCCTAAAGGCAGGGAAGACTCAAAAAGAGAATACTGACAACGCTTTTGAGAAAGTTAACAGCGCAAACAAGAAAATTTAGGCTCTGAATAATTTAGTACTAAAATTAATGTCTTATCTAGTCTAAGGCTACTGTTTGGTAGGTGATATCAATTACCCATAGACGTCACTCTGCTTTGAACACTGAAGAATGGAGCAAACTCCTGGATTTTACAAGAGGTTTAGCAACAGAATGAAAATGATACCCGGAAATTGAATATCTAAATAATTAAGCAGTCTATCAGAAGGAAAGTTGACTTGAATCCTGCCTTTAGTCCAGTTAAATCCAGTTAAAGAAATAATTTCGGGGCTACACATAAATGCGATGCTCACCACACATGTACATGTATGTACTTGTGCTCAAAGACGCGGGTATCCCTTTGCTGTACGTCTTTCTGAGTTAGTTCGTTAGAGCAAGGAGCTTTTTTTTTTTTATAAAAGCTCATTGGTTAGAGTTAGATCATGTCTTATATGTGACAACTTTTAAGCTTGATTTCTCTCAAGTTGCCGGGAATGGCTTAAAACAAGTCATTATAGGTGGGACCGAAGATGACTGAAATATCCTCATCTTTAAACGAAGTTACCAAGGGAAGCAGACCCGTCCCCGGAGTGCGCGTCAACCTGATCCTTCTTCTTGCAACAACAGTACTTATCCTGGGAACTGGAGCTCAGCTAACACCTCGTAAGTTTCCTGTTCGCTGTAAACATTATGTTTTGTTTTATATGAGCATCTCGCAAATGCTGTTGTTAAGTTATGTTGTGAACATAATAATGATACATCAGAGTATCATGTGAAAGGCGTTCAGCTTACACCCCGTAAGTTTAGGGTTAAGGTTCCATGTACTAAACAGTATGCTTGATTTTATTTTAATATACGAGCACATCGCATGCACTGTTGTTGTAAACACTGGAGGGAATTATTTGTTCTTGATAGCATTGGTATCACCAGATACAGAGAGACATGTTTGCGTCTGGTTGGTTTGGTGGCATGGTTAAGGTGTTGGGCATAAACTGAGGCCTAGATGTACTAGGTTCGAACCCCCTGCCATGCCACCGGTGTTGCGTCCTTACTCCACCCAGGTTTAAAATGGATACCCGTTACCTGACATCGGTTGGGGAGTGATGTACTCCACCTTCCAATACCTTACTCCATACATGGTAGATAGTAACCATAAGGCCCCAATAAAAGGCTACGGGACAAATGGTTACCTTTTTACAGGGGGCATGTAGTCTGCAATATGTCTCTTTGGGTACATTGGCCTTCTTTAAAAATTCGTGTTTCACGAATACACACACCACAATAGTTCACACTATTTCAAAATTTGACACGCTTTGATGCATGTATCATTTTTTTGGTTGCCTTACAGCCTGTGACATTCGTGAAACGGACACCCCATTCTCCCTCAAGTGGGATTTGCCCGACATCGCAGGATCGCGCGTCACGTTTGAAGTGCAAGCTGGCGAAGACGCCCGCATACTTTTGACTGCTGCCGACGACCTGTACAGATATAACAACGGCTCTTATGCAGTGCGCATTGGTACGGCGGGAAATACAAAGTCACGAATACTACGAAATGAGAATGGCAAATATGATACAAAGGTTGAGACTTCTACTAACGGTGGGTTCAATTCCTATGTCTTGTTAAGGACTGTGTCGTTGCCTAGGCCTTTTAAAGAAAATGTCTAGTTTTCTTCTGTTTGTCACATAGGTCGTGCGATCGTCGCACGATTTTGATGCGGTAGGATTTTCAAGCAGACTATGACAGAACCTACCGCCGACGTAGATCTAAAACAGGATTTTGTGTACCAAGACAGTTGAATTTTTAGGAGACGTACATTTTTTATTGCAACATATATTTACAAGACATGGTGACGGCACACTCAAGTCATGACTTATATTCATGCCGCCACCGCAAAAGAATACAAATACATGGATAAATAAATACAAGATAACAAAACAAGATAACAAAATAACAAATAGGCAAAGCACTGAAGCAAAAACAACAAATGAAGATTCAAAGATATAAACTGAGGATATGATGATTAACTAAGTCCCTTAAGACGTATATTTTTGTAGGAGACGTACATTTTTGTAGGAGATGTACATTTTTGCCCGAATTTAGCGATCGTACGACGGTTGCACGACCAATGTGACCGCACCCTTAGTCAATGACCGGTATTTTATTGAGCGATATTGCGCCTTTTTCACATGGCTGATCAAGGCTAGAATTGAGCTTGTCAAAGTTAATGTTAATGGCCTCAAACTTGTAAATTTGACAGGCTAATGTGAGGATGCTAGTGACCGGCTAATGTGTTGTAAATATGACAGGTTATGATATGCTTGCCTTGTTGTAAGCGAGTATATCTAAATCCACAGGGATACTTTCCCCATTCGAGGCCCGAGGCTTCTGGATCTCGTGGTCGCCAGACGGCACGGTTGCTGTCGGGCGGTACAATGACTCCGTCCCGTTCATGACGTGGGTGGACCCCGAGCCTCTCCCGGTCCTGTACTTCGGGTACACCACTGGCTGGGTGGGAACTGCACGCTGGAAGTTCTGTCAACCAGCCGGACTTGGAGGTAAGGACTAATCTCCAACCAGATCACGTTGCGTAATGTATAGTATCAAACTCCGGTGCCCGTTTGACTCCCTTAGCCGGCTACACTCCTTGGCCAGCTTTGATACTTTCTTATGGCACCGTAGGATCTGGTTGGAGATTAAGTAAGGACAAAGTCACATCTGAAAATGATATAGGATAGTAGAGTTTTCTTTTACACAACTAGTTAATATTACCTGTTTCGATGCCTAAGTGTTGAAAAGGAAGTCAACTCCAGTTATGAACCGTGACGAGGGAGGTACAAACTTAGCCACGTTTGGGATTGTGTTCTCAGCCGCAAAAGCGCCACCTATATCGGCAACATATAGCAGTGAGAAGCAGAACTCCAGTTAGAATCTCTCAGGAAGACTTCTGATAGGTATCGAAACGTCAACAGGTAATGTTAATTGGTTGTGACTACCGTAGGATCTGCTTGATGCGTAATCATTTGTTACGAACGGAATAAATAGATTAGGAATTTTTTCAGAAGCTAGCTCTGAGTAAAGGTCTAGACTGCAACGAAAAGCATATAGAGCCTACAGAGTAAGCTAAAAGCTCCATCGCGAAGGTTGGCGTTTTGAAATGGCATGATTATTGTTCTGTATGAATAAACTGGTAAACGTGATTACGCTTAACGCTTACACTTACAGTAACTCTCAAAGTTTTGCCGTTATCCTTAGAAAATTCGTAATTCAAAATGTCTGCCGTTTGACTGGTCGAATTAGCAGAAATGTGACTTTGCAATTTCTGTCTTACAGCGTGCGCTACTCGAATAACGAACGACAAAACCTACCGCTGGGACTTACCCCCCGTCACGGAACCACGAGTCTTCTTCGAGGTGCAAGTCATAAAAAATGCTGTCCTGGCGCTTTCCGAGGAAAACAGCTATATCGACAATCTGTACATAATTAACATTGGCAAAGATGGCAATTCCAATTCAGTGATTAGAAAAAGGACCAATGGTAACTTTAGGACTGTGGCGTCGGTGACAACCCATGGTAAGTTTCCTTTCCATTTTGGAAAAGTTTGCTGCCTAAGCAATTATTTCACTAGCTCTGATGGACCATTGTACAACACATTTCAATTTCAATTCAATTTCAATTTTATTGAGTATCAACTAGTATAGTTTACAATGTTTAGGACATTGAATTGTGTTGATTTTACACAAACATCAGCAATGCATATTACAATCAAACTAAGTTAACAGGTATATACATACGAGCAGACTCCGAATAAAGATAATTAAATAAAAAGAAAATGTACACATACTGGCACCAAGTAAGTCACAAGAACGTCACAAGAACAATACTGATATGTCCTTAGCCATTGTAAAGACGAGCTTTATGAAGAAATTAAGAAATGAGTATTTTTGTACGGGTTCTTAGTATTGAGTTATTTCTAAGACTCCTCCCTGTCTTCATAGTCCTTGTAATTGGTCTATCGCTCAAATGAAATTCGCCATGGGTATGGCTGGTCAATGATATGAGCTGTTTGGACCAACTCAACTTTATATTGATAAAATACCCGCTTCTGAGTCCTGCGTAGCTGACGTCAAATTTATGTCCAAACCGGGGCCCGGCCGGGCAGTTTTGGGGAACGAAAAGTATGATATAGAAGCCAAAAAAACAACACAAAGCCAAAAATAGTTCATCAACATGCCTCGTGCACATTTCTTGGCCTAAACTTTAATTTTTCGTTTCCGCAAATAGCCCGGCCGGCCCCCGGCTATAAAATGTGACGTAGGCCTTATCCTTAAATGTATTCTTGTGCAAGAAAAAAGAGGTGTACAATTATGGAAATAGCGTTACATCGAACATGATAAAAGGCTACATTATCTATTCATTGCTAAACAGCATTATTTGTATCCTCACAGCTTCCCACGGATTCTGTGTGATTTCCGTGTAATGAAATATCAAAAACACTTGTTGACACGTACAGGTATTCTTTCGGAACATGAGCTCAGAGGTTTCTGGATCACGTGGTCGGGCGGTACCATTGCTGTGGGAAGGGGTGGGGAGATCAGTCCATTCATGTCGTGGGTGGACCCCGAACCGCTGCCTATTCTACACGTGGGGTACAGCGTGGGATACAACATGGATAAGATCGCGCGGTGGCGGTTCTGTCCACCAGCCGGGATAGGAGGTAAAACGGGGCCATTGGTGTCAACTAGGGGTGGGTAACGGTACAGAGAATTCAGGTCCAGGTCCGGTTCAGGTCCAAAGGATCAGGTCCGGACCTGAACCTGGACCTGATTCAGTATGACTCATATTGATGGTCCATTTCACTACAAAGAAATCTGTCTGGTGGAGGTTAAATGTATTAGACTTACCCTTGCGTTTTAAAACCCTACAACGCTAACTACACCTGTACGATTGGCTGTAAAACTGGGTATAAATTACTATAAACCCTATTCTACTTCACTCTTCTTATTTTGTTCCACCTGCAAGCCCCAAAACGTGTGAATACCTGATAAAATAATCTGTTAATTTTCTAATCGGTCCAACATCCGGTCCACCAAATTTTTTTAGGTCCGGTTTTTCTGGACTGGTCCAATAAGAAAAACCGGTTTTGTACTGGTACGCTGTACCGATGCCCAGCCCTAGTGTCTACATTCCACTAGATAGCGAGCCCGCTGCGATCTTGCAGCGACCTAAATGGGATTTGTCTAACCATTAATTTTGTCAGTCACTGAATCTGGATCTGATTGTCTGTGAAAACTTGTGCATTGGCGATACTGAAAACAATGGCCAATTTAGCTACAAAGGAATTTGTTTGGTGGAGAATCCGACTCGTTTTAGAATACTATCTTCATGTAATCAACGTTAACTTTTGGCCAAACTTTGTTTTTTATTCGCACGCTCACATCAGTTTTGGTGTTCCCAGAGTAGGTCATCCATATAATCATATAATCAAATCAACATGGCCTTATAGTCCAAACGATCTTTATCTAAACATTCCGAATGGACTTAAAACTTCATTCAGTTAGCAATCTGAAGATTGGTAGAATTAGTTGTGTGAAGCTTTTAAAAATTAGTCATTAAAAGCCTCGCGATTTGGTGTTTCAGTACTCCTGGCAAAGGCAGACGCTGGCACAAATGTCACAAGTACGGACGTCTGGACAGACGAGTGCACCTCCTGCTCTGGGGACGAGAATACTCAGACGACATTTGAACTACTCTCCGCCCCAGACAACTTTAGAAGCAGCCTGTTTGACAGTTGGGAAGATGAAGGCTTTGACAAGGTGATTCACAGGTTATTTGTTTGACTTTTGCCGGGTCACGGTTGACTATTTTTGTTGCGAAGAAGGGAATCCTGACGACAGCATACCGTTTAAAGGTAGCGCAAGAATTGTAACGTTAAGTGTAATTAATTGCTGACTTTGTCGCGGTCACGTACCACACGTGATGGGTCATCTGCACCCGAAGAAGGCTATAGTAGAGAACATTTTCATTACTGTGCTTGAACATTGATAAGCTGACGAAGATAATCTGCTTTGATTTGCTTTCGGATGGGCCATCGCAGTAGCTGGGCAGTAGTGGAAGTGTAGTAGTCGTAGTTGTGGTATTATTATTATTATTATTATCATTATCATTATTGTTATTATTATTATTATTAGTAGTAAAAGTAGTAGTAGAAGTAAAAGTAGTCGTAGTAGTAACGAGTTAGTAGTAGTAGTAGTAGATCCCATCTCTCTAGGCTCCCCATGCTAATACTTGAGCTGACAGCTGACAACGAATCCCCTATTTCATTCACAGGTGCAAATCGTCTTCTATGAGGGAGTGGAGGCAGTGGCCGAGATGCAGTTTAACCCTCAGTGCACAAACAGCACCTCCTGGTTCCATCGGGACGCCATGACTGAATCAACGTGGGGAAACTACCTCTGGGGGATGGCAACGAATCTGGCAGATATGAATACGTGAGTTTTTTGTTTTGTTTTTTAGTCTGATTAACTGTGCTGTTCTTGGTACAGAACAGCCACTAATACTGTTCAGTACCAAGTACGTTATGCTGTCCTTGGTGTTGAACAGCCGCAAGTGAGCGCACCACCCTGTCCTTGGGACTGACCAGTCACATATGGGCACGTTACGCCGTCTTTGGTACTGAACAGCAACGTATGGCCGCGTTACGCTGTCCTTGGTACTGAACAACCACATATTGGTGCGTTATGCTGCCGCGCCCTTGGTACTGAAAAGCCAGTTTTGGGTCCGGTATGCTGTCCTTGGTACTAAACAGTCACCAATGAGCGCATTACGCTGTCCTTGGTACTGAAATCCATTTTGGGTCCGTTATGCTGTCCTTGGTACTGAAAAGTCATTTTGGGTCCGTTACGCTGCCCTTGGTATTGAAAAGCCATTCTGGGGTCTGTTATGCTGCCCTTGACACTAAATATCTGGGTACTGCACAACTACATATCATAGGCGCGTTACGCTGTCCTTGGTATTGAGCAGCCACGAATGAACGCTGTCCTGGATCATGCATATATATGTAGTGCTGTTACGTCATCCTAGTACTACTTCATGTATTATTAAGTCATAGAGCATTACAATAGAATAACCTGTGCACCATTCCTTTACATTTGTCTCAAATTTTATTTCCTTACCTTTAAGATAACATGACTGAGACACTGACAAATTGTCTCAAACGAGTCCGTGCACACGTGCATCTTGACAATGGCGTATTGTGCCATAAGTAGACGTATCGTAACGATGTATAAATGTATAAATGATAATAGATACAATCATACGTTTATTCAGCAAATATGCTATTGGACAAATCTTTTGCTTATGCGTTGACAATTGAGAGTCCACAAAAGAGGAATTAAGAGTATAAAGAACTTTTTCGTGCGCTTAGCAACAGATGATTTCTTCTATTTACAAAGGTTTGAGAAGTTGCGTGACTTGTCCATTCTTCTTTTATACTCTGGTCCTTAATACCCATAATCGTCTCCATTAACAGACTACCAATGCTATTCACTGGCAAATCTCGCTCTAACCGAGCAGGAAATAGAGCGTAAACCATCCATCGAATCCTATCACGCTACTATTAATACTGATCTTCGCTGATTGTTCCTTGGTTCTGGCCAAGGAAAATTTATTTATCCAGCTTTAGAAACTGCATGTTTGGGGTTTCTTGACAACTAATGCTTACCACTTAAAGGTTATTTTCGTTTTTTCAACCTCCTTGGTAACAACAAAGTTGACAGAAAATTGAGCAAATATTTACACGTAACGTAAAGGAATTATCCTCTTGAAGATGGTTTCTGATACTAAGTATTATCATCATCGATTCGGGCTAGAGGGTATGATAACATGAGAAACGTTTTCAACATGTTGTACATAATACGAAGTAAGTTTATCATGAATTCTGCCTTTACTTGCACTTATCGACCAAAAAAGTCCCAATCAAATCAATGGCAATGCTATGATTGATTATGCCCCTTGCTGTATACATGTTCATTTAAAAAATAAATGCCCAACCTTGTCATTTTCTGATTCTCCTCTAGTAACCTTGCACTGGTGGGTACTAGTTCTGCCCCATCGTGCCTCACGGAGTTCGCGGGTTGGACTCTGGGTATAGGCGGGGTGGAGGGGCACAGGATGTGCCCATGGATGGACACTGTTGGTCTCCAACCACAGTTTCTATACGCCAGGACAACCAGTCAGGCTGCCCACTTTAGCGAAGGTACGTGATGATGACATAGCATAGCTTCATGAAAATGGGATAGTTCAGGGAATTGAAAAAGTACGCAATACTGATGGTTTCTTTTTTTACCCTATCTTTGAAATCATATGATATTGTGATTTTCCATATGAAAATTGAATCGTTCCATTGCTTTCTTCCATTTTTCAGCATCAGAACTTGTACACCTTGGTTGCTATGTTGACTACAACGAAAGGATTTTAAAGTATGAGAGGCACATTTCAAGCCAACAGACCGTCGTCCATTGTGGTTACTGGTGTAGGAAAAACGGCTACAGTCTTGCAGGTATTGTTTAACTTTATAGACACGTTAATGTAAAGGGCATTTCACGATTGTTACATTTCTGGTGTATATCTTTACACTAATTGTTAGCTGTATTTGCGTCTTCATAAGTTTCATAAGTAGTCATATGCTTACTTTGTGACCTACTATATGGACGAAGAAGAAATTGTCGAAGAAAAGTTTTCTCTCAATTTTTAGTTACACGTGTGCGCCTGGACGATTGTGTTAACTTCAAATTTGATATCATATATTTTCGAAGGTAATCCCTGAGCTGTTGCAATTGTCTTATGGGATAAACATTAATTTCTACGAATGAAAAGAATTCTAGACAACAATCTCTGAGCAATGATGACTATTCTTCTTTACTTATGAACCCATTTGACGTGCAAACCACTTAGAAAATTAGCCTACTTAATGTTTTGTTTTGACAGGAGTTGAAGGCGGCGAGGAGTGTTACTGTGGCACATCCACCCACTTCGTGGACCTTAACTCTGAGACGCCCTCTGGCGGCTGTACAATGCCATGCAGTGGGAATTCTGAAGAGACGTGTGGAGGTGGATGGGCAATAGATATTTACCAAGGTAAAGGCTCACTGCTTAGCTATCATCGACCATTTCATAATCATCAAGCAGTTGAAATATATGCTTTTGATCCCTTTATTCTGCGGTCACTATTATCGCTATTATTGTGTAAACTCTCATCCCTGACATAAGTACGTCGGACAAACAGGCAGTTAGCAAAGTTTGTTCCGACAATTATATATGTGAACAAACAAGAGTTTACAATGGATTACCTACATGAACGTCTACGAATAAGTACCAACATTTCAGCATGTTGAGTCTAGAGTATCATTTACACCATTGGTTCTAAGGTCTAAACATTTTTTTTATATATTACCTATTTGCACGCCGTAAGGGTTATCACCTCCTAGGATGTAGATATCCACTGAACAGAACGTATCAAATTTTCAAAATGGGGTAGGGAATCTCCCGAGCACCCCTTGTCACCCCTGCTTTGCCCATTGGGTCAGTTAGTCCTTACTCATAGTGAGTAATTGAGCTGGTCTCAACACAATCATGATGTTTCTGACATAGGGTGAAAAGACGCTAGCTGTTACAGTTGCAATGTAACCCGTAACCTTGGAGTGGCCTTCAGGTCTTGTTACGTGGTGACCATTAAGTAAAAAAATCATTTGAGCTGGCGGAAAGAAAGATGAGCAGCTTTGACCGTTTGTCATCATATCGAGGACAATGCATGATAAAGTGACGCTCATCCTCAATCTCATTTAGACAGGATGAACCAAACCTCTGGGAATTTTAAAATATCTTCCAACTTCTACGTTCAGTTTGTGCCTGCAGATCCTTATTATTGTGATTTCTCTGTTTTTACGCCCCCACAGTGTCAGCTCCACTCACGTACGAGTCAGTACCGGACTACAAGTGGGACCTG
Organism: Branchiostoma floridae; assembly: GCF_000003815.2. Classification (NCBI taxonomy): domain Eukaryota; kingdom Metazoa; phylum Chordata; class Leptocardii; order Amphioxiformes; family Branchiostomatidae; genus Branchiostoma; species Branchiostoma floridae. The sequence goes on along the minus strand of NC_049992.1, from coordinate 14,469,913 downwards.
TCTCCCGCCGGGGGTCGGGGAAGGCTCCGCTTCCAGGTGAAGGCCACACAGGAGGCGCACGTGGCTCTGTCTGCGGAAAATTGGGTACGGCATATGATCCACTAGTCATCATCAATCATAATAAGTTTCTTAACACATTTATATGAATGGTGATCTAAATTTGTTTCACAACAATTGCATCGGGGATGTTTAGGTAACAAATATCTAATACGTAAAACTGACACAAGGCAATTCATACCGTCAAGAGATTTTTCTTTAATTGGAAATACAACTTTGAACTTCCAATACTAATAGATATTGCATGACAACACTGCTATAACAATAGGCACAGCATATTGAATAGTAGAGATTTCTTTTGCACAACTAGTTGATATTACTTGCTGACGTTTCTATGCCTGTCATACATCTTCCTCAGAGCTTTTAACTCGAGGTCTACTTCTTGCAAACTCCAGATATGAATTATGACGAATGGAATACAAACTCAGCCACATTTGGGATTGTGTTCTCGCCACAAAAGCGCCACCTACATCGGCTACATATAACGGCGATAAGCATAACTCCAGTTAGAAGCTCTGAGGCAGATGTATGATAGGCATCGAAACGTTAGCAAAGTGATCTATTTCGCAACAATTGCATCGGGTGATATCGATGTATAGGTAACAAAAATCTAATACTACACATATAGTTGTAGTAGTACATTATATTACAACAATTGCAATATACATGAAATGAACTATCCTTTCTAATGCATAGAAATGCCATGCCTTGGGGTTGAGTTCAAAGCACGCGAGTTCGTTGTCAAGTTTCGATGCTCAAATCCAGGATATTACTCGAGCTTAGGCAAGGTGCTCTGAAATTAAAGGTATCTGTACGTTATATGACGTCTGTCCTATCTGCTGTCTTATCTGCTTACGCTTCATCCTGTAGAAAGATTTATCTCTAATTTTAAACTTTGTTCCTTATATTTAGGAGACAGAGGACATGTATCACGTCATCCTTGGTACCTGGAACAACTACGAATCAGAGCTGAAATCACAAACTAAATCCAAATCGACGACAACTAGTTTCATCCTCTCCAACCAGGAATTTCGCGAGTTTTGGATCAGTTGGGAGGGCGATACCATTGAAGTTGGAATGGGGTCCGATACACAGCCATTCCTAACATTGAACGAAGCGGACGGTCCGGAAATACGTCATTTCGGATACAGGACCATAACCGGAAGTGGCGAATGGCGGTTTGATCTCCCTGCAGTACAAGGTATGGAAATCGTATCTTTGATTCACGTTCATTAACTATATAACAAGATTAGCAACGAAATAGTCCAATAGTGTACACGTATGTGGGTTCTCCTTATTTCCTACCCTTAACATCCAGGTAAAAACATTCCTCACTCACCTACTCACTCACTCACTCACTCACTCACTCACTCACTCACTCACTCACTCACTCACTCACTCACTCACTCACTCACTCACTCACTCACACATGCTCACTCACACATACTCACTCACTCACACATACTCACACATACTCACTCACTCACTCACTCACTCACTCACTCACTCACTCACTCACTCACTCACTCACAGTCGTTGTTCTATTGACCCATTTACTATATTACTAATTGAACCATTGGTATACGTAAATCATCGAAAGAAGCACTTTGTTGGCACAGTATAATGCAAGAATTCATAATAACAAAATTGAACCTACATATTGTACTACCACTACCGTCACTACAAAATATGCTGCAGTCACTAGTTGTTTGGAAGTATCATGTTTTAACATCTTTTTTTTCTGTACAACATACAGGGGCCACTGTCGGTATTGCAGATAGGGTCGCCATCTTTGGACGAAAGTCGCCAAGTAAGAAATAAATACAACTTTTGTACTTTATATGACTGTGAATGTACATAAATATATAGAGAGTCTATTTCTCTTTGTAACATAACGTTTCATTCTAATCACACCTATTCCTAATCAGGCACGCTTTGCGGAGTACCGGTTTGACCCTCTAAATGTTGAGTATCGTCGCACATCGCAATCGGTGAGTGGGCAGTACTAAGTTTAACCCTGTTGACATTTCTTCTGATTCTCAGTGCCGCTGCCGCCCTGTAATTTGGTTGTCACCAACACTGCGCACAACGCCACCTTGCGGTGGGAGTTGATGTACAGCAAACAGCAGCAGACGGGACTGGAGCTGTATATCTACCCGGGCAATTAGTAAGTTTCTTTGACGTCATTTAATGTCAGAGGATTTCGTTCCTAGTGTATGTGTAATAAAGGTGATTAGTCCTAGGGAGTGCCAAGTTGCCCAATACCTGGACAAATGGACAAATAGGATCGGTAGGTAGGGATTATCTTTTTTTTTGTAATTTTTTTAGGCTGGCCAAAACTCTAGTGGTCTCACAATATAGTTGAACAAATAAACTGAAATGCACGAGGACACTTGTCTTTCAATGTCAAACTTAAATTTCGTGTATAATAGCTACATTTATCCTTCATTAAATGGCCATGGGATAAGCAGTGTTTTTACTTCAATAGGAAGCAGGCTGAATTTAAGAAAAATCTAACTGGAGCTATGTGACTCCATTTTCACCCCCCCCCCCAAAGGCTGGTGTCGGCAGGTTTTTCTAGGGTAGGAAGGGAAACAGGGAGCACAACACTTTTTTCCTAGGCCTTTTTTTTTCTAAAAATCGAAATGGCTAATGTTCCATATTATGACGCAACAATTGAATACCGTTTTGCTTTTGATTCTTGTTCTTCAGTGTTTTCCTCCTGGATGCAAACGCAACGCAGTTCACCGTGGACGGACTGAGCTCAACCACCACTTACACTGCGCATGTCCTTGGTGCAAAGGGGATCTTCAAGGGTGACTACGTTGAAAACGTCTTTAGAACAGGTTTGGTAACAACATTGTAGTCTTGTCTTTTGTGCTACATTTTTATTTCAGCATCTAATATTCGTGTATAGAATTGTAATAAAATAAACGCATTTTTTAGATATTTGTTTTGAATGCATATTAGCGAATGATAAAGTGTAAGAACGTAGCGTTAAAAGGAACGCTTTATGAAAGGACCCTCCAACTTAATATATTTCTCCAATTAGATACATGCATATGTTTAAGGACGTCCTGTCATTGTTTTTCACAGATCCGAACCCACCAACTAACGCAGAGATTGTTGAGGTATCAGAGACAAGCATGGTCCTCACATCTTCTCCTCCTGAAGAAAGTTCGGTCACGTCTTATATCGTCATGTACAAGGAACGTCTTCAGAACCTTACGGGAGCATGCAAGGTGTGTCCCTTCATTAATCCTTCCTTCATTTCTTCCTTCCTTCCTTCCTTCCTCCCTCCATTCTTTCCTCTATCCCTTTTCCTTGCTTTTCTCCATTCTTTCCTTCCTTTATCCCTCTCTTCCTTCCTCTTCTTTCCTCCCTCTCCTCTTTCTTTCCTTCACCCCTTCTTTCCTTCCTTCCACGGCCTTCCTTCATTCCCTAGATCCTCTCTCACTTTGTATTCCACTCACTCACTCACTCACTCACTCACTCACTCACTCACTCACTCACTCTCACTCACTCACTCACTCACTCACTCACTCACTCACTCACTCACTCACTCACTCACTCACTCACTCACTCACTCACTCACTCACTCCATCCAACCCATCATCATCAGCTATCCTTTCCACTCTTAACGCAAATTGACATACTAAAATCCGCTGGCGAACCAGCCAACAGTTCCCCTTTGCATTCAGCAATAGAACGTGCATTTTTAACAACGCGCCCCTATGCTACAGGTTACAGAACTGCAGACAGACTGTAGGGGTCTCACACCAGGGAGAGTGTACGAGATATCCATGCAGACTGTAGACGACTCCTGGACTGAACGTCGCGTGTCGAGCCCTGTCCTGTTTACGTTCTCTACACGTAGGTTTTATGTTTTGCACTTTTAGTCTGACGCTCATATATATGCCTGAGCCAGGTGTCGAATTAGCCCATCTAAGCTAGTTATAATTAACTACTAGGGATAATTCAAATACGCATATATGTATGTATACAGTTGGTACATGTACCGCTATACAAAAAAATGGCGAAACTAACACAACAGTGCCGCCGTAAACGAACCCCGCAGTGCCGTACCGGTGCCCAAAATGCAATGAGATACCACCATAATGTAGAGTTTATATTAACTCATGATCCCATGATTATCACATATGTATGTAGGACCGCTGACTCCCACTGAAGTACATATTGGAACTGTGGAGAGTACAGGTGTAACATTAGACGTCACGATAAACGACGCAATGGTGACAGAACTACACGTCACCTTCATCGAACATGTCGGCAGCCGACCTGAGAGCGTGGGTAAGTTCTAGTCCTACACAAGTTTGATGACGACATTCCCCCGCACTAAGGGTGGGTACCGGTACAGAGAATCCAGGTACAGGTTCGGTACCGGTCCTCTGATTTTTTCCGGGTCCGTTTTTTCGGACAAGTCAAACACGAAAAAACGGTTTTGTACCGGTACGCACTACCGGTACCCACCCCTATCCAGTACATGTCATAGAAAAATAAAGTATTAAATTTATTATTCCATTTTCTCAGTTTGTGTTCAACCAATCTCTATCTTTTTCACCAAAAAGGTTGGGATACTAATATCATATTGTAATATAAAATTTCACAGATACTGGAGACTGTTATGCTGACTCCAGGCAGTTCAACACCGAAACCTTCACGTAAGATATACACGACGTCGTACAATATCAATATCAATCAATCATTCGCTTGCATCATAAGTTGATGCGTAGCGGCTACAGACTTTTCAAACAGCTCTCACCACGTTGTTTTATACTAGGCGTAGACAGTCCAGACGGGTAGTTTGCCCAAAACAGGGGCGGTGTTTTGGTTGAAAAGTTATGTCTTTTTCGTGATTTCGTACTATGATATTTGTCTCAAATTAGCTGTAAAACCAATTTTGTGGTTACTTTGCAGCGTTACTTGCCCTGCTGGATGCTCTACAATTGTCAAATCTATCTGGGGTACCGGCGTCTATACTGAAGTAAGTAACTGCTGATAGCAGTACAACTAAGGCTCAGGTGCCAATTGCACCGGTGTATTCTTTAGGCAGTGGAAGACGAATTTACCCACTTCTTTTATAATGTGTGGGTTCTTTGATAAAGCCGCAAATGTGTCCTGCTGGACTGCCGGATACCTGGGATACCCTCGTTGTTCCCCACGGGTAGGTCACGGCGTCTATTTTTTACCGGGTCCCGGCTTCATTTTAAGTCCGACTTAGAATGAACCCGGGTCCCGACCGTGCTAAAATATATCCCGGGAGCCACAAGGGATCCCACGGTAATCTCCAACCAGATCCACGGTGCGTAATGTATAGTATCAAACTTCCCGTAGTATCAAACTTCCGGTTCCCGTTTGACTCCCTTGGCCGGCTACACTCCTTGGCCAGCTTTGATACTATCTTATGGCACCGTAGGATCTGCTTGGAGATTATCCCACGGGACCAAGAAGGGGACACGCCTGAAAGTGCCAAAAACACCCCCCCCCCCCTAACGTGTGTGCGTTAGACTATAACTACAGCTAAAGGCATTTGCTTACGTTGGCCAGCTTTGATACTATCGTATGGCACCGTAGGATCTGCTTGGAGATTATCCCACGGGACCAAGAAGGGGACACGCCTGAAAGTGCCAAAAACACCCCCCCCCCCTAACGTGTGTGCGTTAGACTATAACTACAGCTAAAGGCATTTGCTTACGATAGAGTACGTGGTTGCATTTAATTTTCAACGATGCAGGCATTCCTAATTGAAAAGTGCAGAATTAAAACACGTCTTTGGGACAGTTGAAACACGTGCCATTGTTGTGCATGTACAGAATTCGGGTATCTGCCGTGCTGCTATCCATGACGGTAAGATCACGGACGCAGGTGGACAGGTGACTGTCTACAAACATCCCGGGCAAGACTCGTACCTGGGAACCCAGCAGAACGGCATCCAGTCCGACTAGTAAGTCACCAAGTTTTTAAACTTCTAAAGATAGCTTTAATCCAAGCATAACCTGATTTGTTTGTTTGTTGACCTTGTAACGTTTTCGTTGTTCTGCTTTTTTCTTTAAAATCTGATAGCAGATCATTCAAAAGACATGCAGAAACATTTTGGTAAATTCCGTTTTATTTCATTATGATTGGTAAATTATGTTTGTATTAATCATTGATCATTTGTAAGTTCTGTTTAATTATGATACTTCATGTTATAATTTAAACTTATGCCATGTGTTATTTGAATAAATTCTACTATGTATGATTTAAACAATTCAGACCATCTAGTTTCTGAGTGGAGGCTCATAAATAGCCACATAGGCTTCTGACAACCCCTGCAAGTTTTTCTGCATATTAATTTGTTTACGATTCATATAATATATGCGAATAAATAAAATAGTATAAAAAATCACATCACTCTAATGGCTCTATCAACGAAAACATGCACCTTTCACATGATGTATCCGATATTTTCCACAGGTATTGATACAGGTATTGAACAGGTTTTTTTCTATTTCCTTATCCAGTTGGGAGAGCTTTGGCGGGTCCTTCTCTTTCACACAAGGTAATTCGTCCCAGTTTCTGTTTTAAGCTAATCACTTCAACTGAGTTACCTAGGACTTGACAATGACAGTCTTCCCGCTACTATCTATAATATGTTGACTTATTCATACCTGTAGACATCAATATATGTCTGTTTAGTTGTACTGTAAGTAGTTATATTTATAAACTTTGCGAAAGTCGCTGTACTTTTGTCGTGTCAATAAAAAGTTGATATAATATATCGTTCAATATGACGACAGTTGCAAATGCGTATACGGTTACATAATCACAATGTATAACCAATAGAAACAAGTTAGTAATAATCACGTTTTTTATCGAATCAATCATCTAGCTAAATCAACATCAAATTTTGACGTGAGTTTACTTGAGGAGGATTTCCAGGATTTTGTACTAGATCTAGATTACATTTTACTACCCACCCCGTCCAAAGGTAGCCTGAGTTTCATCTTAGTATGGTTCCAATTGCAATACTGAAGCCAGTTTGGTAATCGCGGTAAACTAGCTAGACGCCCATTCCTCGTTAAAGGGGCAAATTGCTGTCGCACATAAGCAGCGGGCCACAGTTTTCTTTAAAGACACAATGACTACGTATTTTGCCCTTTTCCGTTACAAGTACATGATAGTAATATGCTAAGCAATGTTTTCCCACCATTGTTAGTTGCCTTTTGGTCGTCCCGGGTAAGGTTTTGCTTAGAAACACGCTAAAAACACGTGTCGGAAATGCTATAAAGGTGAATATCGTGGCATTCTGATAATGAAAAGACGTTAGTTCTTTAAATTTTCAGTCATAATTTACATCAACCACTTAGGCCGGCTTGTCATGTGTTGATGAACTTGTCCAGCAGACGACCTTTTTACGTCAGATGCCGTTTTATTCTTGTCGCCAACTTTTGTATAATTTACGTTACCGAACTTCTGTTGGGTGTAATTCGCTTACGAAAAGACATTTTCCGATAATGTTTTCACTGTTTTATCTGCTAAACAGTGGTGTTGCGTAATAAACAAATGACAGAACACATAAAACACGAATGTTGGAAACATGACTATAACCGCCAATCTCAGGCCGTTTGTCACTTTTTTGATATAATTTACGTTACCATAATAAGTCCCTTAGAATTATAGAAAGATCATTACTTTTGTACTCATAGGAAAGAATGCTCCCAGATAAGTAATTGCCTGCAGAGTTAATCTTTCCAGAGCTGTTTGTTAAAATTTTATTTATCATTAAAAGCATAAATATAATTTACGTTACCATATAATTTACGTTACCATTTTTTTTTCTTCAACATGTCATCGGATGTTCAGCAAGAGCACATCAACCAAAGACTTATTATCTGCTGTAATGTTACTGTAGGTGGGCTTGGCTTGCAATAGAGTCACAATGCAGTCTGTTTATATGTTCCTGTTTCAGTGAATTTTACGATGCTGGGACTTTTCATTTCTCATAGGAATGTAGAAATACGAGGGGCGAGTAAGAACAGAAAGAAACAACACCCCGACTCCCGGGATTCGAACCCGCGCCGAACCCAGGCAGCCGGATCACAAATCGAACGTGCAAACCGTTCGGCCAAAAGGCTTAAGCCATTAGGCGTCTTCGGTTTAGCAGTCCTTGAACACCACTGTTACACTACTCCCCCTTTTCTTTTCAAGATTCGTCCTCGAATCTCCGAGATCGACATCCCTGTGTGGCACATACTAGCCTGTTACTCACAGTGCCGGCGTGGGAACCATTGTAGAAATTCAGAGGAGCGAGTAAGAACAGAAATAAACAACATCCCGACTCCCGGGATTCGAACCTGCGCCGAACTCGGGCAGCCGGATCACAAATCCAACGTGCTAACCACAACACCAAAAGCTCAAGAGCTGTTGGCGTGGTCAGTTCGGCAGCGCTAGAACCCCACTGTTACAGGAACGATGTTCAAATGATAAACCTGACATGCACCAACTTGGAAAGATGCGGGTGTTTATATTGATATCTGATGCTTCAATAATCAACATTACACGGAATGTATAGTACCAAGCTGAATACCAGTATATTGGGTTGGACTGAACCAAAATAAACCCCTGTTGTCAAAGTAGACTCGTCCAAGTTTGTTGTCATTTTCGCGCGCTTTTTGAAGATCACACGACTGGAATGACAGAAATTCATGTTCAACACTGACTGATGAAGTAAGGTACGTTTCAAGCATGTTTGTCTTAAATAGCAACAGAGATTATGATCAGCTAATTATGAAGGTCAATGTAGTCAAGATTCGTGTCACAGAAATATTTCTCGTTTTACACAGTGGACCCCTTTATATAAACGTACAGACGGCGGTAAATCAGCGACACTATTTACGCTAGCGCCACGTTATCTACATTGAGGACTTGTCATTGAGTTATAAGCTCCATGATCAAAAGCATATGGGCTGCAGAAGTTAATAGCTAACTTAAGTTAAGACTTCACTATCCGTAGTAGATGTTCCGAAGTTTTCACCTTTGCTTGTTTAGGTTGGGAATCTTGTTAATTAGAAGCAAACTACTCTTTCAACCAGTCGTGACTGCACAGAATTGATGCACAGAATTGTTTTACATGGACAGACACATGGTTCAAGGCAGAAAGCTATTTGTGAAACCAATCCCACTCTATAAAGTCAAGATCTATATAACGTCAGGCTTGTCATGTAATCATGTGGCATTAGTATAAAGGGACAGGCTGCCAGGATAACTGTAGAACAGACTGCCTTTACACATGCAGCTCTCTTTTGGAAAATTCACTTAAGGGTTAATGACCCGCCCCGAGGTGTATATGGTGTCATAACGCCTGGTCCTTTGCTATAACCACCGAATAAAACCACCGATGTGAGCGAAGCGAACGAGGTGGTTTTATGAGCATCGACACTGGTGCCGGTGTCGATGCAAATCGACACCGGTGCCGGTGTCGATTCATTCTGACCAATCAGAGGAGCGAAACCCACCTGCCTGGACTGGATCTTTGTGTTACGGCGTCATAACCAACGTGGAACGGGGCCTTCTGATTGGTCCGCGGCGCCTGGCTATATGATAATGTTGTTTATAGCCTTGCTCATCAACAAAAGCCTTGTTATACACATATTACACAGTTCTTTCTGCCGGTATTATTGAACCACACGATATAAGGTGTATGGATGGACATTTTGTTAGGTAGCACATTCATTCTATATTGATGTGACATTGTGTTTGTTCCACGAACAAAGATTGTCCTGACATTAAAAAATGTTTTATAAGAAGTGCGATAACTGGTGTTTAGTTTGTTGTCTTTCCAATATGGAAAGCTTGTGCTAGAAAGGCCCAGTCCATCTGGTGCATGTTGCCATCGCATCATGTCCTGCTATTCCCAAAGACTTGATTAAAGGACGCGAGGACGAAGCGGTTCTGACATAGAGCGTGTGATTGCGTGAATCCTTTGTTACTTAGCATGTATTTAAATAGACCTCGCCAAGATAGAGACCTTGCATATCTTGGGTGTCTTTCCGCAGAGTCCGGGTGGGTATAGGACGAACAAGATTATACGGGTATTCCGGATAACAAAGATACACTTTTTTGCTACTCTGAGTTAGCAACATGAAGATAAGAGGTCCAGCATTATAGACGAACATGACCTGATCAGTTCAAATAGAGCCAGTATGTACACTATTCGGCTTTCCTCCAAATGTTAGAGATTCTGTAATTTACGTTACCACAGTTCATTGGCATTTACCTGTAGAATAGATATCGCCTGCTTCCAACCATTTTCATAAATATATTCTATCGCTCTTATCCCATCCTACAGGGTGAAAATTAAGGAGTATTAAACGGTTTGTCTTCATATCAGAAAAAAATATATCATTTATTTACTTTTATACAAATGTAGCAAACTTAATAGCTAGTAATTTTGATGATTATTCCGAAACAAATGACACGGCGGTTAAATATTTCTCATTGGCGTGTAATTTGAAGGTTTTGGGTTGGAAAATTCGCTAATTTGGCTGTTGTTAATCCACTATTACTTGCTGGAACATTTCTCTGTGTAGTAATATGCTCTTTATTACGAAATTGTAGGAAAGATGACATGGCCTACTAAAAATCAAATATCTCCAAAATTAAGCGTGTTAGCACCAGACAAAAATAGCAAAAGATAGTCGATATAAGTGGTAACAAGTTCATACCAGCAGGTAAGCGTTTTGGACAACTTTATTTTTTACAATTTTCTACCTCCAATTTTCCCAGTTAATGAGGAATGGGCGTAGGATGTCAGGCTATTCGGAAAGGTAGTCCGGGCAATAAGACATTCCAATGGCAATACTACGTAATGATGTACTCCCATCCAACGTAATGTGCAGAGTGGCAGTCCTGGATCGCAGTGAATGAGTCCATGCTCCTCCACGCCTCGGGGGGATCCATGGAGAGCGCAAGGCAGGCTCTCGACAACAACGCCGCCACCTACTGGTCACCGGAAGATCTGCAGGAGGGGGTCGCGTTTATCGTCATCGACCTGCAGAGGTTGTGGAACGTTTCTCAGGTCATGGTTCGCAGCGTGGGAAATGGAAACAATGATGTCACCAGTCTGACAGTCCAGGTCTCGGACATAGGGCATCCTTTCCATTGGGTTGACATGCTAGAATCCAACCAGGTATTAAGTTATCTTCTGTATCATGTGACAAAAACGTCCAGAATTTGCATTTGTAAACGTTAATGTAGACATGCATGAAACGTACTACGAGAAAGCTCAGCAAAGCTCAAAAGACAAATGTTTTGCAATACATTGTGAAAGTGTGGTTTACTAAGAATAAACGTTGTCCTTCATGATTTTTCAAATCTTTGAAAACGTAAAACACTTATAACACTTCAAGTCCTCTTCCAAAGCCAAGGAAATTTGGTTAGACAGTCGATGTTACTTGAGTATTTATTTGGAACAGTTACAAAGTTTGGGCAATTTCAAAGAACTCTACATCTGACATCGTTTGAAATTAAAAAAAAAGATCTTCACGGCAGTAGAATTTCGAATCCTCACGACACATTTGTACACGTACAGGGTCAGTTGTACAACTCGGGGCCACAGATGTTTGGAGGGTTCTCCGGAGTTGGGAGGTACTGGAAGATTGGACTTCAAACCCTGTTAGGATTACCTCCCTACCTGACGGAACTGGGATTCTATGGAAATGAAGGTGCCTTGTAGATGTAGATCGATCTAACACTATATGTTCTACCAGTGGAATATATTAAACCAGTCTATACATTCAAGTGCTTTTCAAAGTAGACGTAGTTGTCGATTTTTGGAAGGCATTGGAAATCCATGTAAATTCCCAGGTAGAATTTTCCTACAGTAACTGTACACAGTAACAAGATAAACTTTGACTGACTTTACAGGATTTGATTGTCTTCATGAACTGATTTAGAGTGATGTTGGATCTTTCACAAAACCAATGCTAGAATTATTGTATTGATTTTTGTGTGTGCCAATTTTACTAATAATTGTTATTTCCAACTCTTAAAGCCCCTGGAGGGATATGCCAAGGATCCGGAAATTGCGTGGTATTTCCGGTGACGAATACTTTGACACAAGTGACATTAACAGGATACAAGCCTGCTACAGAGTACGTGGTCGGGGTTGTGTCGGCAACTGATCAAGCTTACAGCCTCCCCAAGTTTGTTACGTTTATGACAGGTGGGAATACGTTAAAATGTGTATAAAGGTGGCATCACTGTACTTGGGGCACCGGTGCGGCACTGCGGGGTTCGTTCACTGTGGCACTAGTACTGTTGTGTTATTTTCGCCGATTTTTTTAAATATTTTAGATATGCGTAATGCGTAAATGTATGGCTTAGAAGACAACAAAATACACAAAACGTAATGTTCTTTATCTCTGAAATTCGTTGAGTAGTATTTCGAGCTCCGCAGTGCCGCACCTTTGTCCCAAGTGCAGTGAAATACTGAATTAGCATCTAACTTCGCTTGGATGTTGCACAAAAAGCATCTAACACAAAGCAAATCATACCTTCAACAGATTTTTCTATTTTTGGAAATACAACGTTGAACTGGCAATACTAATCAATACTGCCTGAGAGCAGTACTATGACAATAGGCACAGCATATTGTTCATTTAAGGTAAACATTGAAAGTTACTGCGTTAAAATTACGTGGCAATGCAAACAGCATTGAGCACCTAAAAATGATATTTTTTAAGACGAGAAGCAAACTTGAATCTATCGGACTATTGAATTTACATTAATGTTACATTTTTAAATATGTAAATTTTGTTATGTATTTTGTGTTTTTTTTATCATTAGCTCCTGAGCCAGTGAAAAATGTGAACTCTAGCTTTGTCGGACACCTTGGCTCCGTGTCTTGGGATCCTCCGTCAAATAATCTCGCGTCTTACTACAAACTGACATATGGGCTCGCCGCGTCATACAACTGGGAACAACATGTTCTCATCACTCAACTAAGGTTTGAGTTTTATGTTTGTATGTATGTGAAGTATTCATCATATTGCTAAGGATATGTCATTGTGTAGTCTTCTATGGTAAATTATATTTGTGTGAACATAGTGAGGTCACAATTTTTTGCTAGCCTGCAAAGTTCTAAGACTTTGTCCGATGAAAGTGTTTTTAAAATATTTTACAGATATGTGACTTTTGCTGATTTCTACCGAGGGAAAATGTACATCGTTGACATTTTTACGATGTACAATGGACAAGAGAGCGCACCTCAGAGAGCAATGCTATCAATCGGTTAGTGAGTTTTCGAGCTATCCGTTATGTACTAAACCATCCGGCAATCTACAGACTTACCAAGTTCTTCTAATGCAAACTAAAACAACGTTAAACATTTGTTGCAAATTATCGAACAGTACTATGGCATTTGTAATTGACCAATGATAAACGGACTGTCATTTAGCACTAGAAATGATTCCATGCATTGACAATGCAATGTTGACGCAATAGTGGTACATGTAAATCATGTTCTGTTACATGTATTGTTGCATGTATTTCCACTTTGAGTCGTCAAATACAAGAAAGTCTAATGCTATTGTAATTTGCTTAATGTCAATGTTTCCTTGTGACAAACATTATGAAAATAAAACTAGTTCACTTTTCCATTGCATGAAAACGCAGAAACCTTAATAGGATTGGGCATTAGTTGTGTCTATTTCTGTAAAACGCAGTGCTGGACGCTCCTTCGGTGCCTGTGGTGACGTCAGTCACGACCATGACGATGAACGTGACGTGGCGTTACCATGGAGACGGGGGGACCGAGGCCTTCAAGCTGTACCTGGCACCAGCTCCCGATGGTTTCAATCTTACAGCAAGTATGGCTAATCTAAAATTCTCTTTTCTTTAAAGATTTCTAGGTAATGCTCTAGTGGTAACAATTGAAATGGAGGAAAAGATTTATGTTTTTGAGAATTCACATTTTATTTCTTGACGGAATTAAAAATGTGAATTAGATAATGTTTTCACCCATAGCAATTTTAAGGTACGGAATGGGTCCCAATCACTGATTAAGGCGTACGTCACATTTCCAAACCGGGACCCTGCTGGGCAGATTTCGGGAACGAAAGGCATGATATAAAAAACACCAAACTACACAAGGCATAAAAAGAATAGTTGTGTGTATTAATTGTGTGAGTTTCTAAGTAAAGATTTCTATATTTCATTTCTACAAACAGCCCGACCAGGACAAGGTTTGGAAATATGAGCATAGCAGCGTGATATCACATTTTAATCTTTAATGGACAGTCTTAAAAGAATGAGAATTAGATCGTGTTTTTCTTGTAATCACAAATTTTATGGTACTGAATGCCTCACATTTATTGATTAAGTTCTCATTCATATTGATTTACCCAAAAGATGTATCGGAGCAAACGTGGACAAGTGTTCTCCAGACGACGTCCATGGCAGGCAGGTTTGAAGGTCTACATCCGGGACTTCTCTACGTCATCGGTGTGAAGGCTATCACAGATGAGGTTGAAAGTGCAATCAGCATGGAGGTACATGCCGCAGGTAACAGAGTCATTTATTCATAATAAACTATTTTCACTTTCTCAAACACAACCTTCACATAGACTACAATAGAGTCATTAACACTGAGTCATAAAGTCATAAAGTCAGTCACCAATCTTTCGTAGATTCTATCTAATAACAGAAAATTTAACTTGTTCTCGGAACTAACTGTTCACGCTGGTGGCAGGTGCATATAAAAAGTATCTTATATAATTTGTTATCAGTAATGATAAGTTCAGGTTACAGTCATCACCGTGAAAACCGTGAACATGAAAGTACGTTGAAAACATCAGGAATTACAGTACTCGCTTTCACCATTTGTTATATGTACGTTAACGTTGTTCTCAAATTTTCCGTCGTAGTGCACTGGCCGCACTATCAAAAGGCATGGACCTCGTAACATTGCCCAGACAGACACAGCAACAATATCTAATAATGTTTCTACAATCGCTCACTTTCATACATTAGATGCAAAGCTGTCCATCATTACAAAGTAATTCTTTGAGATACAAGTTGTAGTCATTTTACACATGAAACTTTCCTTCTTGGTTCTTGTTTTATCAGCTCCACTTCCTCCTGAAAATGTGACCGTTGTGGCTGGGGATTTCACTATGGCACTGACCTGGTCACCTCCAATTGACAGTGTATTCTCCAACTATCTTCTAACATACAGACCCAAGGCGCTCAGGTAGGTCCACATGCGGTCGTAATTGAATGTTGATTATTTCATTCAGCATTTCAGACTAGTGTAAGGTAAACTCTCAAACGCTTTCGCAAAATTAATGATATTTCAGTGATCATCAGTCAGATAATACAAATGATAGGACAGGATACCATACCATACCATACAATACAATACAATACAATACAATACCATACCATACCATACGATACGATACGATATAATACAATACAATAGCCAGATAATCATCGCTTGACATGCTTGAAATAGTTTAATTTCTACCACAAGATAAATATCTTTCAAGACGATTCAGTCTTGCTGTTGTCACGTACTATCATGAACTTTTTGGGGTGAATCTATGAAGTTTAACTAATGTTAACAAAGTCGTTTTAATCCTTACAGAGTTGGAAATCGAACAAGATCCGAGGTTCTTCTAGAGAGTTGGGAAACTGGTAAAGTTGTCGACGGCCTGGAATCAGATGTCAACTACCTTGTGGAGCTGTCAACTGTTAGTTATGGAGTCACCAGTGAACCAATCCTTCTCAATATCACAACAAGTAAGGGAAGAGGATGTATTGATAGAGGCTACATGGTGTTTGTTCGTTTGAACTCTTGTTCATGAATGAAAGCTCAGATCGGCAACGCAGCCGGCTTTTCATCGTGGTCATGAGGGGAATTACAACGCCCAGCCGACGTATATAATAGAGGTATAGTTTACCTACATGTAAGTCTTGTGATCAATTCTTGAATCTGTTAAGGATGCTTTAGGAAGTTAACAAGTGACGTGCAAATGGTACTTAATAAGATTCGCAGCTTGTTAACATCTTGTTAACATCAGATTGCAACGAATTATGGAATACCCTCTTTATTACAAGCTCTCTGAAAAACCTGTACCCTTTCACGATCGTTTCTTAATAGTCTACATCTCATCTTTTAGCTTACACCTTGAGACCACCGGCTAACGTAGCAGTTATCGCGACAACCACCGACTCCATTACCGTATCTTGGGAAGAAGCATATTCCTCCATCGCCATTGTCCAGAATGAGATTCTGTATACCACCATGGGTGATCTCAATTCAACTTGGCCGAGTTTCTCCGATTGGGATGTCGTGACGGTAGGAAGAACATTGATTCGTAAAACACAGTCCAGAATTAAAAACACAGTCCAATCGAAATATTCCGACAATGATGTGCACGCAGAGTGGGTACAGGTACGGTGTACAAACCTTTTTTTTTCTTGTTGAACCGGTCCGGGAAAACCGGACCTGCAAAAAATCAGTGGGCCGAATGTTGGACCGATTGGACCGAAAATGAACAGATCATACCGGTGTGACAGCGATCTCGCCCCCCCGGCGATCTCGCCCCCCCGGGGGGCGAGATCACTAGCGTTTTCGCCCCCCCCTTTAGCGTTTTCGCCCCCCCCCCCCAGAGAAGCTGGCTACTATATATTACAGGTGCGCTACCTGGTACTATACTGCACCTGAGGAGTAACGTATATGGTGTGTTACCTGGTACCTATATGGCACCTTATTACCGTACCGTAAGATGTCATACCTCGACAGTCGATATTATATTGTTCGGTGCAAACATGACATTGAAATGAAAAAAGACAATTTTTGCAGCTGAGGTGGAATAAAACAGTGCTACTGCGAACGTATAAATCAACACCGTCTATGGTACGGAATACGTCAGCTATATGTTTTCAATTTGTCACAGTGTTTTCTTTCTTGTGCTGGAAACATTTCCAAAGCACTAACAAAAACACACGTGAATAATAGTTTCTCATTATAAACACTATCTACGCGCAAGTT
>NC_049992.1:14432158-14433468 GCF_000003815.2 Branchiostoma floridae | reverse complement strand
CAGTCGGGAATTATTTGGGGTTAAAGGTTAGCTCCGATTACAGTAGCCCATAAAGGAGGTTTTTTCAAAGGGTTCGGAATTGGCCAACTTAGGGATCCTTGGAAAGGTTTTTTTGGGGGGAAGTGAACCCTGCCATTCGTTTTTTTAATAGCTCTTGTTGTTGGCGAGTTATTCGCGTGTATAGCTAAGCACCGATAACAGTAACCAAAAATGTGGATTTTTCAAAAGTGTCCGAAATAGGCAAACTATGGTATCATTGGAAAGGTCTCTTTGTGGGGAGTTGAACACCGCAATCCGTTTTTTAATAGCTCTTGTTGTTGGCGAGTTATTGGCGTTTATAGCTAAGCACCGATTACAGTAACCAAAAATGTGGATTTTTCAAAAGTGTCCGAAATAGGCAAACTATGGTATCATTGGAAAGGTCTCTTTGTGGGGAGTTGAACACCGCAATCCGTTTTTTAATAGCTCTTGTTGTTGGCGAGTTATTGGCGTTCATAGCTAAGTCCCCCTAACCGCGACCAAAAATGTGGATTTTTCAAAAGTGTCCGAAATAGGCAAACTATGGTATCATTGGAAAGGTCTCTTTGTGGGGAGTTGAACACTGCAATCTGTTTTTTAAAAGCTCTTCTTGTTGGCGAGTTATTGGCGTTTATAGCTAAGTCCCCCTAACCGCGACCAAAAATGTGGATTTTTCAAAAGTGTCCGAAATAGGCAAACTATGGTATCATTGGAAAGGTCTCTTTGTGGGGAGTTGAACACTGCAATTCGTTTTTTTAAAAGCTCTTGTTGTTGGCGAGTTATTGGCGTTTATAGCTAAGTCCCCCTAACCGCGACCAAAAATGTGGATTTTTCAAAAGTGTCCGAAATAGGCAAACTATGGTATCATTGGAAAGGTCTCTTTGTGGGGAGTTGAACACCGCAATCCGTTTTTAAATAGCTCTTGTTGTTGGCGAGTTATTGGCGTTTATAGCTAAGCACCGATTACAGTAACCAAAAATGTGGATTTTTCAAAAGTGTCCGAAATAGGCAAACGATGGTATCATTGGAAAGGTCTCTTTGTGGGGAGTTGAACACTGCAATCCGTTTTTTAAAAGCTCTTGTTGTTGGCGAGTTATTCGCGTTTATAGCTAAGTCCCCCTAACCGCGACCAAAAATGTGGATTTTTCAAAAGTGTCCGAAGTAGGCAAACTATGGTATCATTGGAAAGGTCTCTTTGTGGGGAGTTGAACACTGCAATCCGTTTTTTAATAGCTCTTGTTGTTGGCGAGTTATTCGCGTTTATAGCTAAGCACCGATTACAGTAACCAAAA
>NC_049992.1:14428936-14430761 GCF_000003815.2 Branchiostoma floridae | reverse complement strand
CCATAACAGTAACCAAAAATGTGGATTTTTCAAAAGTGTCCGAAATAGGCAAACTATGGTATCATTGGAAAGGTCTCTTTGTGGGGAGTTGAACGCCGCAATCCGTTTTTTAATAGCTCTTGTTGTTGGCGAGTTATTCGCGTTTATAGCTAAGCACCGATTACAGTAACCAAAAATGTGGATTTTTCAAAAGTGTCCGAAATAGGCAAACTATTGTATCATTGGAAAGGTCTCTTTGTGGGGAGTTGAAAACCGCAATCCGTTTTTTAATAGTTCTTGTTGTTGGCGAGTTATTGGCGTTCATAGCTAAGTCCCCCTAACCGCGACCAAAAATGTGGATTTTTCAAAAGTGTCCGAAATAGGCAAACTATGGTATCATTGGAAAGGTCTCTTTGTGGGGAGTTGAACACCGCAATCCGTTTTTAAATAGCTCTTGTTGTTGGCGAGTTATTGGCGTTTATAGCTAAGTCCCCCTAACCGTGACCAAAAATGTGGATTTTTCAAAAGTGTCCGAAATAGGCAAACTATGGTATCATTGGAAAGGTCTCTTTGTGGGGAGTTGAACACCGCAATCCGTTTTTACATAGCTCTTGTTGTTGGCGAGTTATTGGCGTTTATAGCTAAGTCCCCCTAACCGCGACCAAAAATGTGGATTTTTCAAAAGTGTCCGAAATAGCCAAACTATGGTATCATTGGAAAGGTCTCTTTGTGGGGAGTTGAACACTGCAATCTGGTTTTTTAATAGCTCTTGTTTTTGGCGAGTTATTCGCGTTTATAGCTAAGCACCGATAACAGTAACCAAAGATGTGGATTTTTCAAAAGTGTCCGAAATAGGCAAACTATGGTATCGTTGGAAAGGTCTCTTTGTAGGGAGTTGAACACTGCAATCCGTTTTTAATAGCTCTTGTTGTTGGCGAGTTATTCGCGTTTATAGCTAAGTCCCCCTAACCGCGACCAAAAATGTTGATTTTTCAAAAGTGTCCGAAATAGGCAAACTATGGTATCATTGGAAAGGTCTCTTTGTGGGGAGTTGAACACTGCAATCCGTTTTTAATAGCTCTTGTTGTTGGCGAGTTATTCGCATTTATAGCTAAGCACCGATTACAGTAACCAAAAATGTGGATTTTTCAAAAGTGTCCAAATAGGCAAACTATGGTATCATTGGATAGGTCTCTTTGTGGGGAGTTGAACACTGCAATCCGTTTTCGGATAGCTCTTGTTGTTGCCGAGTTATTCGCGTTTATAGCTAAGTCCCCCTAAGGCTTAGGTCACATTTCAAAACCGGGGCCCGGCCGGGATGTTTTAAGAAACGAAAAAGTACAATGTATACCTAAAAATGTACACAAATCATGCCCATGGATCTTATTTCGACATTTTCTGTATTTTGATAAATTTTATATCATTATTTTCAACCCCGAAAGCTGCCCGACCGGGCCCCTTTTTTGAAATGTGACCTAAGCCTAACCGCGACCAAAAATGTGGATTTTTCAAAAGTGTCCGAAATAGGCAAACTATGGTATCATTGGAAAGGTCTCTTTGTGGGGAGTTGAACACTGCAATCTGGTTTTTCAATAACTCTTGTGTTTGGGGAGTTATTCGCATTAATAGCTAACCGCCCATAACAGTAACCAAAGATGTGGATTTTTCAAAAGTGTCCGAAATAGGCAAACTATGATATCGTTGGAAAGGCCTCTTTGAGGAGAGTTGACCACTGCAATCCGCTTTTAATAGCTCTTGGTGTTGGCGAGTTATTCGCCATTATAGCTAAGTCCCCCTAACCGAGACCAAAAATGTCGGTTTTTCCAAAGTGTCCGAAATAGGCAAA
>NC_049992.1:14414460-14428836 GCF_000003815.2 Branchiostoma floridae | reverse complement strand
TCGCATTTATAGCTAAGCACCAATAACAGTAACCAAAAATGTGGATTTTTCAAAAGTTCCGAAATAGGCATACTATGGTATCATTGGAAAGGTCTCTTTGTGGGGAGTTGAACACTGCAATCCGTTTTTTGATAGCTCTTGTTGTAGGCGAGTTATTCGCGTTTATAGCTAAGCACCGATTACAGTAACCCAAAATGATGATTTTTAAAAAGTGTCCGAAATAGGCAAACTATGGTATCATTAGAAAGGTCTCTTTGTGGGTAGTTGAACACTGCAATCCGTTTTTTAATAGCTCTTGTTGTTGGCGAGTTATTCGTGTTTATAGCTAAGTCCCCCTAACCGCGACCAAAAATGTGGATATTTCAAAAGTGTCCGAAATAGGCAAACTATGGTATCATTGGAAAGGTCTCTTTGTGGGGAGTTGAACACTGCAATCCGTTTTTTTAATACCTCTGGTTGTGGGCAAGTTATTCCCGTTATTAGCTAACTCCCCCTAACCGCAACCAAAATGGTGAATTTTTCAAAAGTGCCCAAAAAAGGCAAACTATGGATTCTTTGAAAAGGCCTCTTTGTGGGAAGTTGACACACGGCAATCCGTTTTTGAATACCTCTTGTAATAGGCGATTTATTCGCGTTTATAGCTAAGCACCGATTACAGTAACCCAAAATGATGATTTTTAAAAAGTGTCCGAAATAGGCAAACTATGGTATCATTAGAAAGGTCTCTTTGTGGGGAGTTGAACACTGCAATCCGTTCTTTAATAGCTTTTGTTGTTGGCGAGTTATTCGCGTTTATAGCTAAGCACCGATTACAGTAACTCAAAATGATGATTTTTAAAAAGTGTCCGAAATAGGCAAACTATGGTATCATTGGAAAGGTCTCTTTGTGGGGAGTTGAACGCCGCAATCCGTTTTTTAATAGCTCTTGTTGTTGGCGAGTTATTCGCGTTTATAGCTAAGCACCGATTACAGTAACCAAAAATGTGGATTTTTCAAAAGTGTCCGAAATAGGCAAACTATGGTATCATTGGAAAGGTCTCTTTGTGGGGAGTTGAACACCGCAATCCGTTTTTAAAAACTCTTGGTGTTGGCGAAGTATTTCCGGTTATTGCTTAGCACCGATTACCGTAACTCAAAATGATGGTTTTTTAAAAGTGTCCCAAATAAGCCAACTAATGGATCCTTTGAAAAGGCTCTTTGTGGGGAGGTCCACACTGCAATCCGTTTTTTGAAAGCTCTTGTTATAGGCGAGTTTTTCGCGTTTATAGCTAAGCACCGATTACAGTAACTCAAAATGATGATTTTTACAAAGTGTCCCAAATAGGCAAACTTATGGAATCATTAGAAAGGTCTCTTTGTGGGGAGTTCAACACTGCAATCCGTTTTTTAAAAGCTCTTGTTGTTGGCGAGTTATTCGCGTTTATAGCTAAGTCCCCCTAACCGCGACCAAAAATGTGGATTTTTCAAAAGTGTCCGAAGTAGCCAAACTATGGTATCATTGGAAAGGTCTCTTTGTGGGGAGTTGAACACTGCAATCCGTTTTTAATAGCTCTTGTTGTTGGCGAGTTATTCGCGTTTATAGCTAAGTCCCCCTAACCGCGACCAAAAATGTGGATTTTTCAAAAGTGTCCTGAAATAGGCAAACTATGGTATCATTGGAAAGGTATCTTTGTGGGGAGTTGAACACTGCAATCCGTTTTTAATAGCTCTTGTTGTTGGCGAGTTATTCGCGTTTATAGCTAAGTCCCCCTAACCGCGACCAAAAATGTGGATTTTTCAAAAGTGTCCGAAATAGGCAAACTATGGGATCATTGGAAAGGTCGTCTTTGTGGTGAGTTGAACACTGCAATCCGTTTTTTAATAGCTCTTGTTGTTGGCGAGTTATTCGCGTTTATAGCTAAGCACCGATTACAGTAACCAAAAATATGGATGTTTCAAAAGTGTCCGAAATAGGCAAACTATGGTATCATTGGAAAGGTCTCTTTGTGGGGAGTTGAACACTGCAATCCGTTTTTTAATAGCTCTTGTTGTTGGCGAGTTATTCGCGTTTATAGCTAAGCACCGATTACAGTAACCAAAAATGTGGATTTTTCAAAAGTGTCCGAAATAGGCAAACTATGGTATCATTAGAAAGGTCTCTTTGTGGGGAGTTGAACACTGCAATCCGTTTTTTAATAGCTCTTGTTGTTGGCGAGTTATTCGCGTTTATAGCTAAGTCCCCCTAACCGCGACCAAAAATGTGGATTTTTTAAAAGTGTCCGAAATAGGCAAACTATGGTATCATTGGAAAGGTCTCTTTGTGGGGAGTTGAACACTGCAATCCGTTTTTTAATAGCTCTTGTTGTTGGCGAGTTATTCGCGTTTATAGCTAAGCACCGATTACAGTAACCAAAAATGTGGATTTTTCAAAAGTGTCCGAAATAGGCAAACTATGGTATCATTGGAAAGGTCTCTTTGTGGGGAGTTGAACACTGCAATCCGTTTTTTAATAGCTCTTGTTGTTGGCGAGTTATTCGCGTTTATAGCTAAGCACCGATTACCGTAACCCAAAATGTTGATTTTTCAAAAGTGTCCGAAATAGGCAAACTATGGTATCATTGGAAAGGTCTCTTTGTGGGGAGTTGAACACTGCAATCCGTTTTTTAATATCTCTTGTTGTTGGCGAGTTATTCGCGTTTATCGCTAAGTCCCCCTAACCGCGACCAAAAATGTGGATTTTTCAAAAGTGTCCGAAATAGGCAAACTATGGTATCATTGGAAAGGTCTCTTTGTGGGGAGTTGAACACTGCAATCCGTTTTTTAATAGCTCTTGTTGTTGGCGAGTTATTCGCGTTTATAGCTAAGTCCCCCTAACCGCGACCAAAAATGTGGATTTTTCAAAAGTGTCCAAAATAGGCAAACTATGGTATCATTGGAAAGGTCTCTTTGTGGGGAGTTGAACACTGCAATCCGTTTTCAAATAGCTCTTGTTGTTGGCGAGTTATTCGCGTTTATCGCTAAGTCCCCCTAACCGCGACCAAAAATGTGGATTTTTCAAAAGTGTCCGAAATAGGCAACTATGGTATCATTGAAAAGGTCTCTTTGTGGGGAGTTGAACACTGCAATCCGTTTTTAATAGCTCTTGTTGTTGGCGAGTTATTGGCGTTTATAGCTAAGTCCCCCTAACCGCGACCAAAAATGTGGATTTTTCAAAAGTGTCCGAAATAGGCAAACTATGGTATCATTGGAAAGGTCTCTTTGTGGGGAGTTGAACACTGCAATCCGTTTTTTAATAGCTCTTGTTGTTGGCGAGTTATTCGCGTTTATAGCTAAGTCCCCCTAACCGCGACCAAAAATGTGGATTTTTCAAAAGTGTCCGAAATAGGCAAACTATGGTATCATTGTAAAGGTCTCTTTGTGGGGAGTTAAACAATGCAATCCGTTTTTTAATAGCTTTTGTTGTTGGCGAGTTATTCGCGTTTATAGCTAAGCACCGATTACAGTAACTCAAAATGATGATTTTTAAAAAGTGTCCGAAATAGGCAAACTATGGTATCATTAGAAAGGTCTCTTTGTGGGGAGTTCAACACTGCAATCCGTTTTTTGATAGCTCTTGTTATAGGCGAGTTATTTGCGTTTATAGCTAAGCACCGATTACAGTAACCCAAAATGATGATTTTTAAAAAGTGTCCGAAATAGGCAAACTATGGTATCATTAGAAAGGTCTCTTTGTGGGGAGTTCAACACTGCAATCCGTTTTTTGATAGCTCTTGTAATTGGCGAGTTATTCGCGTTTATAGCTAAGCACCGATTACAGTAACCCAAAATGATGATTTTTAAAAAGTGTCCGAAATAGGCAAACTATGGTATCATTGCAAAGGTCTCTTTGTGGGGAGTTCAACACAAGTCAAGTCAAGTCAAGTCAAAGTTTATTGCACAACATTTGTAAAACGGGTACAATGTATGGCAAACTTAGCTAACGTTATATTGTACAGACAACTAGCAATATGCTAGTAGTAGAATTAATCTAACAAAGTAACAATAGGTTATGCAATGTTCTATTGCTAATAACATAAAAACATACTACATTCAGGCAGTATTTTATACAAACAATATGACTGAGAGGAGACATAGCGAGGATCTTATTATCTAGTATATACATTACAATGACAATGTATACAAAATTAAGTTGAAATCATGAGGTTCCTTTTCTGCATGGATGTATATATGTATTGGCCTACGTAAACGGAAACAGTGTCGGGACATGACATAAGTACATGAAATAACTCTCTGTTTGTCTTAGGTAATGATTTGTTCTTTATCGTCTGCATTAATTTAGCTCTTTCTTCTATGTAAGTTGGACATTCTATCATGAAGTGGTATTCATCTTCTACGCCTTCTTTGCATGTTGGACATAGTCTCTGGCTCGCTGGGACATTATTGTGTCGGCCCTTTTCAATTTCTAACCGATGTGCAGCAATTCTGAGTTTTGTTGTATTGGCTACGAAAGATTTGTTTTGGACCGAAAGCAAGTATTTCTCAATATGAAATTCAGATTTTATTTTTGAATATGTTTCGAGTTTACTGAAACTTTTGATTTTTTGTCGCCAGCTTGATAGAAACTCGTCTTTAAGGCGCTCCTTGAACATGTTTCCAAAGTAGTTGGCACTTACGTTGGGGTTCAGCCAAATATTTTGGAACCCGTGTCTACAGAGTGTATCTCGTACATGTATAACCCAGTCTTGTTCTAGTCTTACAGCGTCATTATATGCTTTTTTCACGATTCTGTCATTCGAAAGGCTGTTCAATCTTATCCAATATTTAACCAGTTGAGTCTGTGTATCTATGTATAGCGGAAACATGCCCAATTCTCCCCTTACTGCAGCGTTAACTGAACTTTTGGGGACGCGGAGAAGTATTTTGCAGAAGTTTAGAAGAACATATTCTAGGTCGGAAACCTCGTAAGAAATTGGAGGTTGAGATACCGTAATGTTATGTTTAGCTAATGTATTGGAATGATATATCATCTGTAACTTATCATTGTATTTGCTGAGTCGAATTAGAACCGGACGGTTAGATGGTGGGTCAGATTTTTTTCCGACACGAGTAGCTTTACGGATATTAACATCCGATCCTAGTATCGGAGATATAATGTTGGATAATATTTGTCTTATGTTTTCATTTGGACATTCCGTTATTCCATTATGGATGAGATCCCGTGATTGAACTGTTGTTCCCAGTATCTCGCTACAATAAAGCAAAATTGGTTTGACTAAACTATTAAATAAATCAAGGGCTAGCGGAATGGATGGGTTGTAGTTTGACAGAAGGAGGGATCTGAGTTTGAAAGAAGCCCGGAGGGCTTTTATTCTCAGTTGTTTTGTTGCACGCTGAAATGATCCGGAGGGTGTTATATCTACCCCCAGATATGTATAAAAGTTTGTAATGTTTAAGGACTGTCCTTGTGATTGGAAATTTGAGTTTTTGTTGTAACCTGTTCGTCCAGTTTTTGAAAATATCATAACTTTAGTTTTGTCTCTATTGATTGCTAGCTTCCAGAGTGAGCAGAATCTGTCTAGTCTCTTTAGGCACTCTTGGAGACCGCTTTCTGACTTTGAGAAGAGGACTAGGTCATCTGCCCATAGGAGACTGTTAATTGGAGTATTATCGAGAGTGACAGGATCACATAATGATGAAGACAACTCGCTAGGGATGTCATTTATAAAAAGGTTAAATAAAAGGGGGCTTAGATTACACCCTTGGCGTACGCCGCACGTTGATTTAAAGTAGTCTGACAGGCCACCAGGAGTTTTAACACAGTATTTTATGTTGGAATACATGGATTGTATGATTTTGAAGAATTGTCCACCTATGCCTGATGATAACAGTTTGTAGTACAAGCCATCTCTCCAAACAGAGTCGAATGCTTTCTTGAAATCAACAAAGCATGCGTATAACTTTCCACCAGGTTCAGACAACTGTTTATCGATGATAGTTTTAAGCACGAAGATGTTGTCACTTGTCCGGAAGTTTTGTCTAAATCCGGATTGAGAAGGAGTCAATATATTGTTATCTTCCAGAAAGTGCTGCAGACGGTTACTTAATATGAGAGTGAACAGTTTCCCAACGCAGCTAGAAATTGCGATCCCTCTATAGTTTGACGGGTTGGATGTATTGCCGCTTTTGTGTATGGGGACGAGAATGTTTTGACTCCATTGATTGGGAAATGTACCGGACTGGATGGCGAGATTGAACAGTTTCTTCAGTGGCATGACAAGTTGGTTTGTGCCACATTTTAGCATTTCATTAGTGATGGAGTCTGTGCCACATGCTTTACGGCCCTTTAGTTTATGTAGTCCGGCTATGATTTCGTCTTCTAAGATGTCATAGTCCAAGGGATTTCCCGTTTTATTTGCAAGGGTATTGATAATAGTTTTGGTATGCTCCTTATTTCCTATGTCAACTTCGTTATCACTTCCCGTTGTCTGAAGCAGATCTGTTTCTTTCTGACCGATATGTTGATGGAAATCTGTGTCGGCTTCATTAATTTTTACAAGATCGTTCAGATTTTTGAAGTGAGTTTTCCACTCTTCAGGGCTTATGTTATTATTTTCATCTTGTTTATCATTTCCATCCTGGTTTTGAATTTTCATTTCTCTCCAGAATTTTTGTGGGTCTGATTTACTGAGTTTATAAAGATTGTTCCATTGCCTTTCTTTGAAGAGCTGTCTTTCTGCTTTAATCTTTTTCTTGTAAATTTTAAGGTTGTTAAAATAAGCATGGCGAAGATCAAGTTTCCAGGGACATTTAGAAAATTCTGTAGCTAAACGATTGACTTTCCGTTTGAGAGCAGCACATGACTGGTTGAACCATGGTTTGTTTTTGTTTTTCCTTTTCTTTTTCTTTTTGTAGACAATCTTCCGTAATGACTTGTCGGCAACATGTATGATAATGTCTTCGATTTCTTTCACGGCGTCTTCTACAGTAGGGAAGGATTTATCCATGAATTTCTGTAAATCTCTTACAGTTGAGGGAGCTTGTAATGCCTCTGTAAATTTGTCTTTAGAATTGTCGTCCCAAACATATTTAGTCGGTAAAGGATGCGAAAAAGGTTTGGTTTGTTTTATATAGGGTGAATAATTCGTAGAGATTGAGCATGTTATCAAACAGTGATCAGAGAATACGGAGGGATCGTCAACTTTGAAGTATCTAACTTTTGGGAAGAATTTCGAGCTAACAACACAATAGTCCACTAAACTAGAACCGTTATATTTATGGCAGGTAAGCTTTCCGGACAGGTCTCCTGCGACTCTACCGTTTAGAATGGTTAGATTAGCAGATGAACAGAGCTCAATTAAGTGCTTGCCGTATTTGTTTACACCTTTGTCGCAGCTTGATCTATACCGTAGGTCATCTTTGAAATCTATAAAATCGTGATTTAGGCAGTCATCTTGAATTGTAGTCTCCTGTAGAGATGCTGTTCTTGCGTTAAGGTCACCTAATAACATTATGTTCCCTTGATTAGAGAATTTGGAAATATCATCTTGTATCGTTTCAAAAGGCAAGTTACTGCTTGTAGAAATAGGTGATGAATTTTCGGGGGAAAAGTATAGGCACCCTACAAACAGATCCCGTTCTAGACCAAAAAAGGTTTTATCTAATCTACACCATAAGATATCAGGATGTTTTGTTGGAAGTTTTGTCAGGCCTTTTGCAAGATGGTTTCGGAACATTATCATTACCCCGCCTGAGCTCCTTTTCACTACATTCCTATCGCTCCTAAAATAACTAAAAGAATCTAATCTAAAGTTTTCCTTGGGCTTAAGCCAAGTTTCTTGCATACACACGAAATCATAATCTTCTAAACAGCTAACAAAATCGTCGTCCTGGCTTTTCCGCTTAAGCCCACCCTGAATATTCCATGAACAAAACTTCAGGGCTACCTTTTGCGCTGACATATTGAGTTTGACAATTGGACGATAATAACAAATATTCTAACAATGAGAGCTTAGCTACTTTGTGCGCAGAGTTAATCAATACAAGTTAACGTAAATATGTACTTAAAACTTACATTACATGCGGGTTTCCCCTTTCATGGTAGATTGTACAGAAGTATTTGTATGTGTAATTATAAGGTAATTTTGTCACCTGGGTGGTCACTTGGATAAAACTGGTCGTTATCCTTCTAGCGAACCGGCATGTCTTCAGTTTAGTGTCTCAGGAAGTCTGCCAACATGTTCATAAGTGTCTCCACAGTTTGACGCTTGTCCCCAGTCTCAGCAAACGACGGTCCAGTCTTGTGGTTCCACTGTGGAGGTGATGGGGGTACCTGGTTCCAGGGAAACAGCAGTGGTGGGTTCCTCTGAGGCATCCGCAGGGGCCCTGGCGAAGGTCGTCTGTCAGGCTGCACGGGCTTCCTCGGAGGTTCCTGCCGGGGTCCCAATGGCTGGTGTCGGTCGGATTGTGTGCGGTACGACACTGATGCACCGTTTCTCCCTGGGTTCCTGTGTTGTGATGTCGGGTTTCTGTCCTGTCTGTCTGTCCGATTTACAGCAACTGCAATCCCTTTTTTGATAGCTCTCGTTATTGGCGAGTTATTCGCGTGTATAGCTAAGCACCGATTACAGTAACTCAAAATGATGATTTTTAAAAAGGGTCCGAAATAGGCAAACTATGGTATCATTAGAAAGGTCTCTTTGTGGGGAATTCAACACTGCAATCCGTTTTTGATAGCTCTTGTTATTGGCGAGTTATTAGCGTTTATAGCTAAGCACCGATTACAGTAACCCAAAATGATGATTTTTCAAAAGTGTCCGAAATAGGCAAACTATGGTATCATTAGAAAGGTCTCTTTGTGGGGAGTTCAACACTGCAATCCGTTTTTTGATAGCTCTTGTAATTGGCGAGTTATTCGCGTTTATAGCTAAGCACCGATTACAGTAACCCAAAATGATGATTTTTAAAAAGTGTCCGAAATAGGCAAACTATGGTATCATTAGAAAGGTCTCTTTGTGGGGAGTTGAACACTGCAATCCGTTCTTTAATAGCTTTTGTTGTTGGCGAGTTATTCGCGTTTATAGCTAAGCACCGATTACAGTAACTCAAAATGATGATTTTTAAAAAGTGTCCGAAATAGGCAAACTTATGGTATCATTAGAAAGGTCTCTTTGTGGGGAATTCAACACTGCAATCCGTTTTTTAATAGCTCTTGTTGTTGGCGAGTTATTCGCG
This sequence comes from Branchiostoma floridae, assembly GCF_000003815.2. Lineage (NCBI taxonomy): Eukaryota > Metazoa > Chordata > Leptocardii > Amphioxiformes > Branchiostomatidae > Branchiostoma > Branchiostoma floridae. The sequence continues at coordinate 14,419,626 of NC_049992.1, read as the reverse complement.
TTTATAGCTAAGCACCGATTACAATAACCAAAAATGTGGATTTTTCAAAAGTGTCCGAAATAGGCAAACTATGGTATCATTAGAAAGGTCTCTTTGTGGGGAGTTCAACACTGCTATCCGTTTTTTGATAGCTCTTGTTATAGGCGAGTTTTTCGCGTTTATAGCTAAGCACCGATTACAGTAACCCAAAATGATGATTTTTAAAAAGTGTCCGAAATAGGCAAACTATGGTATCATTAGAAAGGTCTCTTTGTGGGTAGTTGAACACTGCAATCCGTTTTTTAATAGCTCTTGTTGTTGGCGAGTTATACGCGTTTATAGCTAAGCACCGATTACAGTAACCCAAAATGATGATTTTTAAAAAGTGTCCGAAATAGGCAAACTATGGTATCATTAGAAAGGTCTCTTTGTGGGGAGTTGAACACCGCAATCCGTTTTTAATAGCTCTTGTTGTTGGCGAGTTATTCGCGTTTATAGCTAAGCACCGATTACAGTAACTCAAAATGATAATTTTTAAAAAGTGTCCGAAATAGGCAAACTATGGTATCATTAGAAAGGTCTCTTTGTGGGGAATTCAACACTGCAATCCGTTTTTGATAGCTCTTGTTATTGGCGAGTTATTAGCGTTTATAGCTAAGCACCGATTACAGTAACCCAAAATGATGATTTTTCAAAAGTGTCCGAAATAGGCAAACTATGGTATCATTAGAAAGGTCTCTTTGTGGGGAGTTCAACACTGCAATCCGTTTTTTGATAGCTCTTGTAATTGGCGAGTTATTCGCGTTTATAGCTAAGCACCGATTACAGTAACCCAAAATGATGATTTTTCAAAAGTGTCCGAAATAGGCAAACTATGGTATCATTGGAAAGGTCTCTTTGTGGGGAGTTGAACACTGCAATCCGTTTGTTGATAGCTCTTGTTGTTGGCGAGTTATTTTCGTTTATAGCTAAGTCCCCCTAACCGCGACCAAGGAATGTGGATTTTTCAAGTGTCCGAAATAGGCAAACTATGGTATCATTGGAAAGGTCTCTTTGTGGGGAGTTGAACACCGCAATCCGTTTTTTAATAGCTCTTGTTGTTGGCGAGTTATTTGCGTTTATAGCTAAGCACCGATAACAGTAACCAAAAATGTGGAGTTTTTCAAAAGTGTCCGAAATAGGCAAACTATGGTATCATTGGAAAGGTCTCTTTGTGGGGAGTTGAACGCTGCAATCCGTTTTTTAATAGCTCTTGTTGTTGGCGAGTTATTTGCGTTTATAGCTAAGTCCCCCTAACCGCGACCAAAAATGTGGATTTTTCAAAAGTGTCCGAAATAGGCAAACTATGGTATCATTGGAAAGGTCTCTTTGTGGGGAGTTGAACACTGCAATCCGTTTTTGATAGCTCTTGTTGTTGGCAGGCAGGAAGCGTACCTTAGGGGAGCGACAAGAACACAGCACGGATGGATCCCTGTCTATCTTTGACCAGTCCACACTGATTTACTAGATAAAGATCATCGTTTTGATCGCCATACTTTAACATTTTATCTATACCTGGCATTGCATGCTACAGTGCTAGTAGAAATTAGAAATGAAAAGTTTTGCTTGATGGGGAAAAGTTTTGTAGAACTTTGTATCTTTATACAGGCATTGGTGAAGACCATTGACAACGTATACGACAACGATTACTACCGATTGTGGGGAGGAATCACTGAGGTATGGCTGATAATTAAAATTGTATCGTGAGAATAATTTCCAACTGATATATCTGAATTTATATAGTTATTGGTAGCTATTAATTATCTAACGTTAAACGTAATAGTCCATGCTAATGTTCTATTTATCAAGGGGTTTGTTAAAGTTAAAGATCTTCCCGCACCAGATTGTGCATAGGGATACGCCAGACTCTGGCACGCCAGAATCCGGCACGCCAGAATCCGGCACGCCAGAATCCGGCACGCCAGAATCCGGCACGCAGATGTGATAGCCATTTGTGTAATTCCTACTTAATATTATATAAAATGGAATTCTGTCACATATCCAATGTATTCAATGATTGGCAGACAAACCATCATTTAAGATAGATTTACTACAGTAACTGTGAGTAACTTTAATTATCAATGAGACAAGACAAAACAAGAAATGTCCAAAAATAATCAAATATTTCATGCAGGTATGAGGTCTCTGAACTCTGTTATTTCTGTTATTATCTCCTTACAGAACGGTGGCACGATGCACGTTACTCGCGTTCTAGTGTTGATGGAGAAATTAGCAGAAGTAGTGACGGACTATATTAGTTACAAGGACATCCAACAAATCAACCTACGGAGGAACAACATAGGTGGGACACCAATCTTACTTCCTGTTTTAGAAAAGACTAAAAAATTAAAGTTTGTTTTATCTGAAAAATGTGATTGAAATACTTGTGGTGTAAAGCATTACTATTGTGGAGAGAAGGTACGCAGTGGATACACAATGCTACGAACTGGGATATTATTGTTGTTTTGACCGACGTTTTATTGTGATTTATTTGCAACAGGAATCAATGTTCTACTGGTGCCTACCAGTGATATGATGGAATGGAACTTCACAAGTGCAGTTGGAAGAAAGAGATCAGGGAGAGCTAATCTAACGCTATCGGGATCGGTACTCATAGACAAGAATGAGACTTTCGGTGAGCAAGTTCTTTGAACATTCGATCCCAAAATAAAGGCCCGTTATACTTGTGTCTACCATGTCTATATCATTTTTTTTGTGATGATACATGTTCATGTCTGTACATGGAAACGATTCAGGCAATGTGCTAAAATGTGTATATTTCTCATTATGCAGCTATTCCGGACAAATCTGCGATCACGTTTCTCAATTTTGACAGCCTTCATGCTCTGCTGACCACAAGGTACGAAGAACACTTCACATGATGACGACATTTCAGTTATCGTTTGTACAAAAGAATTAAGTTTTGCAAAAACACAACACTTTAGTCCATGACTTTTTGAAATTGTAATTATTTAATTATTGAGTCTACCAACATGTCAACAAGAATAGATGCTATTAACTTATCAAATTAATATATAGCAATTAAGACAATATAACACGCAGTCGACGTGCTCTTCTTTTAATTGCAGTGGATATCTTGCCGAGAGGAGGCAAGTCATCAATTCAAGAATCGTAGGTGTATCCGTGGACATGCCTCCAATGGAACCTTTATCTGTCCCTCTGGCCATCAGATTTGAACATTTTCAGGTGAGACCAAATGTTTCTTCAAAAAGTTATTTTCCTCAGATTTCCGTCCATACGAATACTCGTATATATACATATATATATATATTCATGACTCACTCATAATGCTGCGTGGACCAATCTACAATATGTTTTTTTAAATCAAGAGACAATGATCAGTGTAATAGGTTATTTATCGGTCACAAATCTTTATTTTACTTTTAGGCAGGGAGGAATCCAACGTGTGTTTTCCTCGATACAGTGAACGAACATGGGTAAGTCTTGGTAAACCCTTACAAAATTTATAGATACACCTCCTTTTATCTGAAAAAATTTTTTTTTCATAGAATCTAACAAAATTTTTATATTTTTATTTGCCAATTTTTCAGATTGTACAACCCCAGTGGGTGTAATCTCTTTGAACACACCGACGACTACACGGTCTGTCACTGCTCTCATCTCCAGACGGCATACGCTCTTCTGATGGATGTTACGGAAGAGGTAGAGATATTATCTCTGTGATATTATCTTTCCCTTACGCTTGGTCCTTTGCAACACTTTTGAACTAGATTGGAGAAATAAGTTGTTATAACTTTAACATCTGATTTGAATCTGTTATTATTTCTTTTAAATTTCACGATGTGATAATGACATCGATATCAGGTTCAAGTAGAAAAAGTCTTGGTGTCACCTTTGACTGGGGATATCGTAGCCACGACCCTTGTGACAGGCACACTCGGATGGTACATTTTACTGCGGTAAGTAACATCATAAACTACGCATTATATTATTATAGTTATATTGAATTTCAGAAAATTCAGACTGGATCCCGTGTTAGAAATAAAGATGATTGCAAATTGAATCTAAGACTGTTTTTTGTACAATGATGTCTTGTTTATTTTGTAACCTTCGGTACTAAATCTTTAATTGATAATGCCATGATTGTTATTCTCTTTAAAACCTCTGATTCCAGGAGATACATGTCCTCTCATGGCCACGTGGTTAAGAACTTACTGTTGTGTCTGGTCGTCGCTGAAGTGTCGTCTTTGGTTAATGTCATTGATGAGGCCAGCATCAAGGCGTTCCTAACGGACATTAAGGTACCCTCTCTCCGAAAATGGTATTCCTGAATAATTCCATTCTTTACTGATAAAAAATGTTATCCAGCTAGATCTTTTTGCATTTTGTATATCAATTAAGATAGTTAGGATCTCTAACCAGATCTCTTAAGTGTCACTGAAGAAAGATGGACTCTACCTGAAACGTCTGACCGTTTGCAAAATCATATCCAATTGTTTGAGTAATTGCTATTTGGTGTATCTTATTACCTGGATGTCTAACCTTCATCGACAAATTTCCTTCTTTTTCATAATTGATGATGCAGTTCACTGCGACAATCCAAAACGATCAGATACGGCTCAAAAGTAGCACCAAAGTTTACATTCCAAGATGATAACACTTTCAGTACCAAGGACAGATACCCGTTGCTTGAAGGCTCCGGGTTTAGACCTTGTATACCCTTTTGATCCTTAGAAAATGTACACATTCATGGCGCGATAACAAAAGAGAAACTGAGTCTATAGCTGCTGTAAGTAGTATTAATATATTGAATTTCTTGGTAAAAAATCAGACGCCCGTGAAGTATATTTTACAGGGATATTTCATGTCGCTATTGATGATGGATAGAAATTTTGAGCCGATTTCTGATACCAGTACGTTTTCCTCCTTTGGGTAGGAATTATGCCTCGGTATAACCGTGTTGTCCCACCTGAGTGTGCTGAGCACGTTCTATTGGCTGGTTCCGTTGTGCCTACAACATTACCTGGACGTGCTGTCACCCCGTGCCGAGTCACCCTGGTGGAGGTACCGCGTACTGGGCTGGGGTCTACCCGCGGTTGTCACAGGCGTGACCGCGGGGATACAGTACCCGGCCTACCTAGGTTTAAACGGAAAGTGCGTTCTGCA
>NC_049992.1:14393618-14414360 GCF_000003815.2 Branchiostoma floridae | reverse complement strand
TTCAATACAGTTGCGCCAATGTCATCTGTAGTTCTGATATCGTAACAAATCTATTTTGTCATCAATTTTGTGTTTTGGCTTTTCTGTTTGTTACTGGTTTGATTTACATATACTTGTGTTATGCTTGGTCTGCTGGCAGTATTTATGGTAATCTGTTGCTAGGTATAATTTATGTTAAGTCATGTTTAGTATTCTTCACATAAACGTATGATCATTCTTGATAACTAGTCCAAAGTTTCATGCCGTTAAGGTAAATATGTACATGCACAAATTACCGAATTTTTTGTCGTTTCTATGTATACCTTTGCCTATAGATGTGTTCTGCCAGTTGACGACAGTCTGATTCATGCAATGACAGCGCCGGCTTGCTTCGCTGTCCTGGTAGGTGTACATTTTAAAATGTTTTTTTTGGGGGGGGGGGATATTTAGGTTGGTTAAATTGTGGATTGCAATTATAGTGCCGAAGTATCGTGACAATTACAGCTTATCGTTTACTTACAAACGTTTAAACGTAGATGTGAAAGCTGATGATTGATATTTTGGTATGCAATGCTTGTGGATTTCTACACTTTTATTTATAATCACTAAATTAGAATTCCTTCTCTACAGGTTGCCACAACTGTCACCATCTTAACAGTCCGCATGGATCACGTGATCTCTAAGAACATGAAAAGTGCCGTCACCAAGAAACCAAGGATGGACAAAATTGGGTAAAGTGCTGTTTGTTTTAAAATTTCTAATGGCTATCGCGACATTGACAGGAAACTGACAAGTATAATTTCTTGCTAGGTTTGATTTGGCCGTTTCTGCCATCATAAATGTATTTGTGGTATCTTGCACATTTTCCTTGGATATTCTGTGGCCAAAGCTAATAATATATAACTCACAACTTATTGCAATGAAGCGGCCAGCGATGGCCAATAGTTTATATTTGTAATAAATTAACAATTGACACCAAACTTGAACACCACGATGACCTTGAAGCTGATCCCAAACAAATATCATATCTTCTAGATGATTAGCTAATTATATTTCAGCCATACCATAGGTATGGTGAAATATATTGTATTCGTAATGTTTCTTTCTTTCTTTCTTTCTCCTGTCAAATTTTCAAAGCGATTCATCTCCGCCGTTTCTAGACCAAATGACTTGAAATTTGGCACAAGGGTAGAGTGGGCCAATACCAAAATGTGTTTTTTTCATTTTTTTCATATCTGCTCCTTAAATGATTTTATTGAGGTTTTATTGCAACTTTTGGACCAAAACTGTATATTTTGGCCCCCTGTACCATGGTATTACATCCAAATGACCTGAAATTTGGCACAGAGGTGCTCTAGATACTTATTCAAAGGATCCATGTATAATATGTGGTATAAATCACTTCCAAATGGCTCCTTAAGGAGGTTTTTGTGGGAGAGTTTAGGATAGGTAAGGCTGGAGTGCCGAGGTCAACGACCTCTAGGTCATTCTGGTGTGTCAGGGCCACAGGTGTGCCAGGTAGATCCAATTATCTACCTACCTACCTAGTCCATAGACATCCAGGTGGTTGGTGGACAAGGTAAATCCAATTAATGGCCAGCCAATGAGCGAGCTTATTTTGCCGGAAGAGTCCATTGTTGGACATGGGGTGTATTTTAAAATTTACTTTTAGACTTTGGTGATAATGCCAATGTTTTTTTTAGCGGAATTGTTTTCGCACTGATCCACTTGACATAAGACTACTACTGGGACAGTCCATTTTTTCACATAGGGGGGATTTAAAAAAAAAATCAGTTTTGGACATGGGTGATGATTCCGAATTCCATTTGTTAAATGGAAGTTTACCCCCACCTGAAGACTGTACATGAGGAGGATTCGGCAGCCAATCAGCAAGCCTTGTGTTATCAGGAAGAGCCCATTCATGCACGGGGGACTTTTTTAAAATTCAGTTTTGGACTGGGTTGCTTCTTATACAAAAGGCCATGTACTGTGAGTATTTCTGGACTTGTCTATTGTGCAATTTCAAACAGGGTGAGCTGGGAGATTCCATTCTTCGACGAAGGGGGTATTTTTTTAAATTCATTTTGTGGACTTTGCTGACTATTTTAGCTGATAAATTTTTTGGATCGCTCCACTTTACATAGGGGTATAACAGGAAGAGTCGATTCTTGCACAGAGGGGGGATTTTTTTCAAATATGGTTTTGGACGGCTGATGATTCCAAATTCCATTTCTTAGCGGAAGTGTTTTTGGAGTCGTCTATTTTTTTGAGTCCATTCTTTAAGGGGTTTTTGTAAGATTCAGTTTTGCTCATAAGTGTGATTAGTAGTTAGAAGTCATTTTAAGCAGAAGTGTTCCATTTTTGCACATGAGTGATTTTGGAACAGTCTATTGTTACATGAGGAGGGAGATGGCTGAAATATGCTGTATTTGCTCTCAAGCAAATGTCGGCCTTTCTAGTTATTGTGATATCTTTGTTTTTAGTGGCGAGATATGGCGGACCTGTGTTCTCGCCATTCTCCTGTGCATCGTGTGGCCAACGGGATATGTTGCCATGGCAACGCGGAGCACGGCCTTTGAGAACGTCTTTGGCATCTCAAACGTAATCCTGGTAAAATGATGTCCGTTGTTATATACGATAATGCCCGGTCTTGTATACGATAAAATAGTGTAATACATTATACCTGCAGTGATATATAATGTACAACGCAACAAGAGCGGTGACTAAAGTATAAAGATTCTGATGTATGAATACATTACTACTACTTTTGCATTACTGTGGTCCATCACCAACTATTTGTTATTCAACATTGCAGGGTATATACATCGCAATGTTCCTCGGACTGTGGTCTCAGGAGGTTAGTAACAACTGTGTTCTTAAAACTTTGAAATAAGACCTGTCTTACCGCATGAACGTATGAAGTATAAACTACGATATGATATATCATCATGAGTATCATGATCTACTGAGGTGCAGAAATTGCTTAAGTAAAGCTATACACATCATGTTACACAAACAGTGATTCACCCCACTGTACCGGAAAGGGTTGCGTGCATGCTTCGCTACCGGAAACGGTTGCAGTCCTGCTCATTGTGCTTGTGTCTAAGTGTTCGGAGAATTTCCCCGGTGCAATGAACATGTACACTCGTAGCGTCTGTCCAGTGGCAGACTAGCTCGTGAGCTAAAACTGGATCTAGATCACTTTCGTTTCCTATCCCACATGAGCTTCTTTTACACATCTGTTTATGATAAAATAACGTGATTACTTTTCCATCCTACAAACGCAGGTGAGAATTGCCTATGGTCGAAAGTACAAGAAGATTGACTATTTGGTGGAGGCCACACCGCGTCCAGTACCAAAATACATCCCGTAGAGAACCTTGATTTAAGGCCTGACATCTATGTCTTTTGTCAATGCTTTACAGTGTATTTGCACAAATTATATTACGATCAATTATCATGGCTTCATATTAAATTTGCTCAACTGTATTTGTTATGTGTAAAGGTGTTGTTTCTGTTCATTCCATGTTAATTATCTGAAATACTCTTGATACTTTGCAATTTGTAAGTTATCATAAATATTTTCTGTGTCCGAAAAACTGTGCTGTATGTAAGTATCTGCATTTATATCCATGCCCAACATTTCAAGATTAGTTTGGTCACTTTAGTTGGCGAAAACAATGAGTTCAACATATTCAATTGTCTTGAACAAACAAGACCAAGGAAAGCAGTGATAATTTAATGCTTAAGTGGACATAAAATTTCAGAATCCAACCTAGAATATTTCATTTACCACTAAAACATGCATTGTGCTACTTTTTAGTTTCAAGTTAGATTTTGAGTACAATGTATATATCACTAACTTAAAGATGTGTTTCTTGCATGATGTGTTCCTTAATGAAATGCATGCAGTGTATTATAGTAGTTTCAAAAAAACCCAAGTAGGGACACATAGGCTAACTATATGTCTTATGTAAATGTATCATGTAAAAATAAATATTAAATGGCAAGTTGTTGAAATATGCACATTCACAGAATAGCATGCTTTTGTAATTGTGTGAGTATTCTGGTGTTAGCTTCTTAATTGTACAAACAAATAAAGAGTCTGATCACAACATTCTGAGAGATTTCTTTTGCTTCTACTGTATGTATGTCTGCACAGTTCATTTATTGACTGTAAATTAAGAATATAATACCAATACAATATTCGTCCATATACTGCAGTAGGCAAGAATAGATCTAGGGGGCATCTTTTATACATTAGATACACAAGTCAGCAGTTTTTGTTTTCTTCTATATGATAGTTATTTGGTAGTGCAATATTGACCATAAGTAAAGAACCAAAATATATCAATAACTTGGAATACTACTTAAAGAGAATAAAATTAAAATGTGTACAGCTTAAATGCATTGCCTCCTTTGGGAAACTTTACAATTATACATTGCAATACAATGTAGAAAAGCACATGTTTTTATGCAGTGATTCAGACTTGGAATGAATAAATTGCTTTAAACTTTGGCCAGGTTTGATATCAAACACATTACTTGGACTTTTCTTTCTTCTTCCCCCCTGCTTTCTTGCTTTCCTTCTGTGGTATCTCCTTGCTGTCATCCCGAGGTTTCTGCCAAGGTAGTGGGTGCCTTCGGTAGATAGGCCATGGAGGAAGTGTCAACTGAAACAAAACGGACATTTATTATTCATCATTGATTACTCATTGAAATTGTACAAAATACAATGTTTTCTTCAAATCTGATAAGGAGCCCACCAATTACATTGGTCCACAAAGCCTACTACCAGGAGTTTCAAAACCCAAGGCCACGGGGTATACCCCCAAAGTGCTGGAAGGACCAAATTACCAAGACACTGGAATGAGTCTTAAGTCTGTGGAGTCACAAGTGCAAAGGACCGTGCAACTTGGAGAATCCTGACAGCGAGGAGCAAGAGGCCAGTTCTTGCCCTAAGCACTTAGGCAGGCAGGACATTTTGTATCAAAGACCATCATATTCATAGTCATATTGCGCTGAAATGATATCCAATTACCTTATACTGGCATGTAATATCAACATCAACTGATATCAAGTCAGTGAGTTATTTTGCTACTGGCCTTCTGCACTATGTTCTTTTACTATTATAGTTCACTATCTGAACTATTAATGTGAAGGACAATTATTATAAAGGACAATAATAATAGTTTATTTCAAATCCTTGACTGAGGGCTATAAACATGAAAAGAGACATACAAATAGTGTAGAACAGTATAGGATGTGTCTAGTCTAAAAGCTTACTATAAACTGCAACTTTTTATAGACCTGTCAATCCTTGGAGTTTGAGCCGGTCAACACCCTGTTTTTCTTTTAATGGTTATAAAGATGACCATTGTGACTTTTTGGTGGAGAAGAATTTTTGAGATTGCAATTGGGGTTGGTGATTTTCTAAAGCCTTGTTTCAGAGTATTTTAACATGATTTCCTGTAGAAAGGTCTAACTGTGTTATCTGCCCTGAAAAAGTATTTCGAGCACTGAATAGTACTAGTACATATAACTCACCAAACATGAGAGGATGAATCCTGCCACTAAGATGTACACTGTCTGCACAAACTGCTCACACACATATCCCCAGGCAAACCCTACCACCTGGTGACACAGATGATAAATAGATAAACATAAACAAATAAACTGGGAGAATCATCAACATGAAAAAAACATAACATCTTTTAAGTAAATGCTTATTTGAGACTTGGCATACACATGTCAGTGCACAAAGGTAGATATGTATGCAATTATCGATATATAACTTATGCTTGTTAGGGTTTTTCTAATACTGTGTACATGAGGCTTTGAATAATTATAGGTGAATGGCTAAAGTGCTTTTTTTAAATGCCCCAAAGGAGGCTAGGGCTTTGCCCTGCCATGCCTTGATGTAGATGTAATGGTAATTTACCTTTATCCACGGAGTAACCTCTATTCATTGTCGTTTTAAGTTTAAAACGGTATTTAGGAATATCAATTCGAAGGACGGATGATAATCTCAACATGCAAAATTAAAATGTTGTTTGACTTTGAAACCATCACCCGTGGGCTTGATATCCCTAAATACGTATCTTTGAATATAACTGATTGATTGAATGATTGATTGATTGATTGATTGATTGATTGATTGATTGATTGATCTTTAGGGTAGTCCCTTCAGTTAACGTAGTAACTGATTTCCAAGGGAGCCCTATATACATGTTCGCACAACGACGGGTTATACCGCCCCATACGGGGTGACACACCCGTCCGGGTGAATGATGTAGATCACCATGTGGCTGATACGAGACAGAGGTTGCCAGGCCTCCATCCAGGTGATTTGAAGTTAATCACCAACTTCCGACAGAAGGATTTGCACCAACGCACACCACACCATCGCACATGTGGGGGTTCTTTAACGTGCATGGAGTATGGCTCTCCCCATACACGGGACCTCCATTTAACGTCCTATCCAAGGGACGACTCATTTTTCACTTGAGTAAAGTGAGGAAAGTCGTGTAAAGTGCCTTTCCCAAGGGCACAAGACCGGCAACACGGCAGGCGGATTCGAACCGGCGACCTCTCGGTCACGGGCCGAATACACTTACCACTGTGCTACGCGGCCCCACAACTGATATAGGTCATTCTGCCAATAAAGGTGAACTAGCACTACATCTACATCAATACATGCCAGGGCAAAGCCCTCTTCTGGGGCATCCCACCCAGGTAACAGTAGTACTGTTATGTGAACTAGTTCAAGACAAGTGGAGAATATTATCAGTGCTTTTATAGGTACCATGGGTACAGCAGGGGTTCAGACAATGCCGCAGCCCCCCCAAAATTTGGCTCCTCTGAAGAATACCACAGAATGCATCAATACCATTCCTTCTAGCATGCCACCAAAAGTCTAACAGGTATATTAGCTGTAACATAATTTATACTTACTGCAAATACAATGATGATGATCTGAAATATCTGCTCAGCTAGCTTCTGTCCTTTGTAGTCCTGCAAAAGTTGGGCAAAGGTTAGAAAGATTAGAAGGCCTTCATGTTATGATAAATATCCATAAAATATCAATAACACTAATAACAGCCATGAAAATCATGGCATAACAGCCATGAAGTGTAATCATAATAGCCGGTGTCCGCCCCCCTCCCCATCTCTTGCACCATATGGTATCATAATTCATAGTTTACATGCTAGATATCAGACCGTACAATTCTATTTCCCATGAAATACCTAAATTTTCTTGTGCTGGGTAAACCTTACTTACCATATGACTCGGTATGGCGTTCAATCTCTCTTTAATGGCGTCCATTGTTATCAGTTTTGGAGGGGAAATGTGGGCAAATGTCCCGAGCTCTTCCGTGCTGAGTGCTGATGTGTCTCTAAATCTCGAGCAGTTCTCGTGAGACTTTCATCGGGATATACCACTCAATGAAGGGGATTATATAGATTTTAAAGCATCTAAATTTAGACTAGAAAGAAAATATGGAAACTTAAAATATGATAATTAATTTGATATATTTGTTTATACTTAATATTTAGTGATATATTATCTTAAGCTTTATACAACTATTTGCGCTAATCAAAATAGGGTGTACTATTCTGGTAACCTTTGACCTTATCTTCAGCGTCTGGACCGGAGCACAGATTTAGTAGGTATCTAAATTTTACATTTTTACGATTCACAAAGCTATATCTTACAATATATTTTATCCTCGCGTGAAAAAGACAATACCACGTGGTATCCATTGAATATCAACTTCACTTAAGTCTTTTATTTAGGAGAAATAAGCTTGATAAAATATCTTTCTTCCCCGATCGTCTTCAAAAACCCCACCGAGCTTTGAGGAACCAAAATAAAGACGTCATTGTTACAGACGACGCCCGCTACGTGGCGCGACCCCGGTTGTTTTTATAAACATTAGCTTTTATAAACAGTAACAACTTTAACTGTTTTTGATTTGTTATGCTTTGTTAGACGTTAGAGTAGTGCGATCGCCACCGTTTTTGCGATCCATCTACAAGACGTTATGTATACGTGGCACTGACTACATCTGCTGTCCAACTGTGTGTCCAGTGTATGAGTCTGTCTGGATGCGGCTGTTGGATTTCTCGTGAAGAGATTTGAGAGAGCTGTGAGGCTGTGGGGAGACAGAAGACAACACCATGCCTATCCTGGCGGCCATGGCTATCTCTCCCAGGAAGAGTATGTATTGAAAATGCATTATTTGTCATAACTAGACCACACGTGAAAATCTAAACTGATTGACAATTACTAGAACCTGGTCATATAAGAAGGTTGAGTTCTTACTTATTTCAATTGGTTGCTTAGACCCACATCTTGTTGTTGTCTCCAGATCAGAGATATTGTGTCCAGTAACAAGCTTGTCCAGGTATTTTGTTACAAATATGAACAATTAAATTTATTTTACTAAACAAGACAACCCTATGTATGTACATGTTAATCATGCCAATAAAGGTTCCTGAGGACCCTCTTTAACATTAGCAAACTAATTACAATAAACATAACTAGCATAAGTTTCCTTTCAGTTGACCAATGTATGGACGTAGGTAATTTAGAATAACGGAGACTGTATAAGGTGATTTTGACATTTAATTCTTTGCTGTTTTGCAGTTTTCCTGTTCCTGGTGTTTGCTGGAGCCATTGGTCTGCTGTTGGCCTTCCACAAACCCAGCCGCAAGAAACTCATGCAAGCACCAAAGCTCGTCTTTGACAGTGAGTAAAGAAGTCATTCAACAATGTGTGCACTGCAAATTTCTTATGACGTTGTGGACCCGTTCTATTTTTTTCTTTTCTGTACACTACTCGGGTATCAGGCCAGAGCATCACTAGATAAAACTACCATGACACATAGTAAAGAAATTACATGGGAGATACAATTGTATATACCAAGTATGACGGGTGTAAGTGTGTTGTGTGTAACTACTAACTAGGTTAGCACTAGCCTCCATAGCAGGCTATCCGGGGCCGGCAATCAAGCGACCGTACAAAAAGAAATGGCCAGCAAAAGTGTATTTTGAGCCCAAAAAAATGATAAAAGGCCCCAGAGAGCCAGTGCTATGGAGGCTATTTAGCATGTCGCATTGCCAAAAGCTACCACATGTAATAACAATGACAATGACAATGACAATGAAGTTTATTGCATATTCATGCCCCGTTGGGGCTAAATGCAGTCAGTTTGGTACAAAAGGTAGTAAACGCAAAGTTATACAATTTCACATGACCAGTAACTGTTACCTTGCATAGGAATGGGTTAAAGCTAGGATATCTCCTTGCTTACAGGAAACATGGTCTTACATATAATTTCAAAGACAAGAGCATGGATACCCCCAAATAACCCCATCAGGGGCAAACAAAGTAGGGGAGGAGTTGAGTAGGGCAACCTGACTTGAAATGACTCAATCATGATTGAGTCAATGGTGGGGGCTGTCACAACCAGGCCAGGCATTCCACTGGGAAATGGTAGGGGATAAAATTTGTATGTTCTGTACTGGTGTTTATGGTATGGAAGTGGTGGCTCCCTTAGGTACCTCTCTAGGTTGGTTTAAGGGGTATTAGATTTTTGTTCATCTAACATTAGGTAATAGCCTTTTTAGGCAGTGTCAGGGCAACATTGCATTTAGAATGTTGTGCCCATCCCTCTCCTTTCACTGCCCACTCATAACATATATGTTGTTAAGTAGATAGCTGACTTGGATGGTTCATTAAACATCCAACTTTTCAATTTTAGAGTGAACATATCTGCTCTTTCATATCCACTATAATATAACTGAAAAGCAAGGAAGTTGAATTTATCTATTATTTATCTGTTAACTGTAAACATGTCTTGTTGTGACCTGTGCTTAGCCCAGCGCGGCAAAAACATGCAATAACAGTCTTCATTCATTCATTAATGTTGTATTTCAGGCAGGAATGCAGGAGAGTTGAAGCCCCCTGAAGGGTTTGATCCCGCCGCTGACACCATCCCTGTAGTGATCAGTACTGATGAAGGCCGGCTGATGGGGGCAGTAGCAGCCATCAACAGTATCGCTACCAACTCCAAATCTCCTGTCAAATTCTACCTCATCACGGACAAGGACACTAAGGACCATCTAGAGTAAGTTGGCACATCAGAAACAATATAGAGCGCATGCATACTATTACAATGGCACTCATACAACTGTTCTTGTTAATTTGAAAGTTCATCTGTGTTAATAGAAGTCATTCTGGAAAATCAAACTGTAATTTTCAACACAAAAATTGGACTGAACAGTCTTCAGGCTTTGTCAAGGAATAAAGTTAGCACACTGCAAGACTTCCTGCAACTTATGATCCACTGCTCACCAAGTCATGTGTGCTTTCTACATAACTTGACATCACAGAAGCAGTGGATTGATTGTTCATACCTTGACAAAGACTGGAGCTGTGAAGTAAAGAATTGAAGGGTTTTCTTTCAGAAATTACAGTTTGATTTTTCCAGAGCTGTTATTGTTATGCTTCTTGAACTGATATATTGAGTGGTAGGAAAATACTAAAAGGAGGAAGTTTAAAGAGCAGGAAAGATTTGTTGTAAGATGTCCCTCACAGAAAAGTCTTTTATTTTCTACAGACAGTGGATCCTGAAAACAAGACTTCACAGCATTAACCATGAGATTATCGTGTTTAATGAGGAATGGGTGAAGGGCAAGATCAATGTGAGAGGAGGAAGACAGGAGCTCGCTAGTCCTGTAAGGCTGCTTATCTCACTAAATGCCAAGTAAATGTATTTGTAGTAGGTGTAGTAACTATGCATATAAGCATTGCTGTATGTCGCCATGATTAAAGTTTTAAACATTAACACTAGCAAACTGTCAATTGTCCATTAAAAGCCAAGCATTTCTTGGTACAATGTATTAGAGAAAATACAGTGCTATGGTTGCACTTTGATAACCAAGCATTTACCAGTATTAGAGAAAATACAGTACCTTGAATCAATACCAATGGTCTACTCTTTTATCCCTCTTCAGCTCAACTATGCCAGATTTTACCTTCCAAAGCTGCTGCCTCCTGACTTTAATGGGAAGATCCTCTATCTGGATGATGATGTCATAGTTCAAGGTCAGTACTAATGTCTTCTGTAATTTCCGTTCCTTCACCAATCTTTGCTGCTTTCCCTGAAAATCAAGAAACATTGAGTAGATATGAATTCTTCTAGCATGCGTAGTCCAGTGGATAACAGCCCTGCCTCTGATTTAGATGCTGTGAGTCCGATTCTGCCTGTGTCGTTCACCTGACATGCATGCTACTGGGAAGGCCGTGGTCCACTGTTCATTGTGTTTGTCAAAAAGAGCTAGGGGAATTTCCCTGGTACAACCAGTAAATACTCTACATACATGTAGTGTCTGTCCTCTCTGTCACGACCAGTGGAAGACTAGCTCTTCAGTGAGCTAAAACTAGATTGAAATCACTTTCCTTTCCATTCCAGATCCTTTCTCGTGACCTAATTTGAGTGAGAACTATTATCCTTTACTCCCCAATTATCCAGGTGACATCACACAGCTGTACAACACCAAGATCGATGAGACTTTAGTCATGGCCTTCTCTGAAGACTGTAACACTGTGTCCAACAGATTCGGCCTCTTCATGGTAGGTTTAAAAAACTGTTTGACTTGTATCATTGAGTAGACTGCAGTCAAAATTTTGTATCTTCCCTTTCTCAACACCATTTCAATTATCTCCATCAAGCATCTTCTTGGTAACTCTTTGTTTTGCATACAAAATTTCCAGACCTCTCTATATGCAGACTTGTTTAATGGATCATGGCTTCTTGTTGTGTGGACATGTTGTGCGTAGAGTTTTCTTTCGCTATTTGTTTAATCCCTCCACCCGGACCTTGTCATACTGAACACTAGCTATCTGATAACAAAGGTACTGTGACAGTCATGCATATGCTGCTATCAAACCATCATGCAAGGTTAACTTTCTTTCATACAAGCTTAAAATGTGTAATTTTCTTCCAACAGAACACATATGCCAACTATATCAACTTTGGGAACGAGAATGTGAAGAAACTTGGGATGAAACCAGGGACTTGCTCCTTCAACACAGGAGTTTTTGTGGCCAACATGACGGAGTGGAAGAACCAGAAAATCACCACAAAGCTGGAGTTTTGGACAGCACTCAATACTGAGTAAGACTTTGTTGATTTCCATATGATATTTCCATGCAGATTGCATTTGATTTAGCACTTGGTTGGTCGATGAAGGTTAGACATCCAGGTAATAAGACATGCCAAATAGCAATGACTCAAGCAACTAGATATGATTTTGGAAAACAATCTCACTGATAAAATGTAGTGAATTCTACCTGAAATCTTGGCCATAAATTATGCTTGATCAACAAGTGCAATTTTTCTTTGCATTGTCAGGCTAGTAAAAATGTTACAATGTGCTTGGTTTGTCAACTTTTGCTATGTCCCAAACTTACTGATATTTTCTCTTCATAATATGAACGGCGATGATCATCAATACAGAGGATAGCAGGTTATTTCAAATATGGTGATTCTTATGATGATGAATGATGATAGCAGATTATTCACCACATGCTGATTCTCCTGTCCAGAGAGAATGTTTACGGTGCCCAGCAGGGTGGTGGGGGTTCCCAGCCCCCCATGATGATCGTGTTCTACAACCAGTACTCCAAAATAGACCCCATGTGGCACATCAGACATCTAGGTTTGTACAGTCCTTATAAACACATTTCCTGTGAATTTTCATGTGTTGAATTTTTTTTTTGTTGGACTGATAAAAAAACGGACCTGATAAAATCAAGTAGACCAGATTTTGGAACAAGTCAAAAATTAATGAACAGACTATGCCAACAGAATTTCACACATTTGGGAGCTTGCTGGTCCAAGAACATAACACGAGAAGGATAGTTGAGTTTACAGTTAATTTTTACCAAATTTCTATTATGTAAATTTTCAATGACCACTGTTGCCTTTTTCAGGATAGATGATTTGTATCAAATTTGATCTGTATATGCCCTTGTGTTGAACAATTGATCCGTGTATACATGTACCTTTGTGTTGGAAGAAAGTTTAGCATTTTACAGTAACAGTAGTTGACCTTGGATTGTTTTAAGAGGATCAACCTTAACCAATCAGATAGATTGTTTGATTGAAGAGATTTCTCAACTATAATGTAACACCCTTCCAGGTTGGACCGCGGGAACAAGGTACTCCAAACAGTTCATCATGGAGGCGAAACTCCTCCATTGGAATGGTCGCTTTAAACCCTGGGGCCGCACCTCACAGCACATGGACGCGTGGGAGCGATACTACATTCCAGATCCGACAGGGAAGTCCCAACTGACCAGGAAATTCCGTATGTTTTAAATGGAAGACAATGTCTCAATATCATTAATATATTAGTCAGAACATTGATGGTTGTAGCCAAAGCTAGTGAAATATTGGCCTTAGATTTCACTATATACTTCAAGACATGAAACACTCTCATGGAAATAGAAAATCTGTGAGGCCACAGTGACTTAATTTTATGTATGACATCCATGCACATTGATTTTTGCCAGTTCTCAAAAAAAAAAAAACTGTGGTCACATTTTACCCAATAGCATCCCTAGTCAATCAGAATTTTATGCTTGCTAGAGGATCTGCTTTCCACTTCCAGGGATAGAGGGCACATTGTCAGAGTATGGGGCCACAGTGCCATTGTTCCCCTCTTTAAGCAAGAATTGCAATAAAAACATCATTGAAATGGTGACGATTGTGTCTTATAAGTTATAGTCTCACTGGAGCTGAACATAAAACAAACCAAGTCTGGGAAAGAATGGACTTGATGTTTAGGTATTTTTTTTCCTGAATTTTTTTTTTTTCGCCCTCACACATTAGTATTGGAGTCTCCAGAGGATGTCATCCATAAGATTAAGTCAGTGTGGCCCAATCCAAACTGTAGCCCTATTGTGAGTAGTAGAGGCACAGCTTTGATGGGTAGGTGCTCCCAGTATTGTGGATATGGTCACATATTGTACTATTGTACTACAGTCTGTGCTGTTGTGAATTCTTGCCAACCTATCTTGTTGTACATTCGAGGAAAACTAACAATAGCAAGTAGCATGACATGCTAAAGATGATGTAAGTCGGCGCAGTTTATGAAAAGTGTTTTTTTTATTGATTGCTAACAATTTTATGACTTCTAACTTGTGTGCTTCTGTGAACAATGAACTAAAGGATACTGGCCATATGTAGTAACCATATATTGTTAACATACATGTATGCCTTTTTTGCTACATGTTTGCATTTTGTGTCATTTTTTTTCTATGAAAAGTAATGATCTGTTAGTTCTGTGCTAACATTTTTAACCCTCAAACCACCGTATGGGGTCAAAACTGACCCCAGGCGTATATCGATGTGTGCCATCATGGCATTTCTGGTCGAAAGCAAATTTCGTTCCATGAGTTTGTTTGTATATATGTCCTATAACTTCTTATACGTTTTTAACGAGATTGGCTCATTATTGATTAAGTTATCTTAGAAAGTTTATGCATGGTCCAGTGGGGTCAAAACTGACCCCAGCATTTTTTTAAACAAACTTTTGCGACCCACACCTGAACTACTTATCGTAGGATCACGAAATTTTCAGAGAATGCTGTACATGTAAGCCAAAATTATTGCTACAGCTTTTGTGCCATTATCATGTTATATGACGACATTATGACGTCATCTAGGTAATCTCGGCCACCATCTTGGATTTTGCCTGATGACGTCATTAAATTAGCATAAATTATGAATATTGAGTCATGAAATTTACGTTGAATTTCATAAGATGTGATAAGCAACTGATATCTGCTAAGAAAACCTTAAAACTTAAATGTTTAATACAAAATTAGAAAACTTAATGATAATAATAATTAGTAATAAATATGTCTGTCAGAATTTCGTTGCCATGGCAACATGAAAAATGACGAACATACTTTGTCCACTGAAAATGTTGGCTTTCAACATTTTCTAAAAAGTCACCAAGTTTGGTGACCCTAGCATGAGCCATTCAGGCGCTATACGGCATTGAAGTTGGCATCAAAAACCTCCTTCCCTTTCTGAATAGCATTGGTGCAAAATGTGGTCCTCGTGATCTTTTGCATAAATTATGATAATGAGCTAGAAGTCTTCTAACCTAATCATGTCAGACTGTCCCACATAGATTAATGAAACTAAACATATATACAAATCACAAAAAGAGTCACACAAAAAACTGTATTTGTACAAAACGTTTTGGGGTCAGTTTTGACCCCATACGGTAATCTACGTCACAAAAAAGCTACGGTGGTTTGAGGGTTAAGGTGCTATTTTTTTACTCAAATGCAGTGTTACTGCCCATAGCCATATTGGTGCTTATTATGAGGACAGACCAAATTATTCTCTAAAATATGTTAGACTTATATACAAATTCTTCTCATAAGATATTTGTATACAAATTTTCATTCAAATGTAACAAAAGACAGATTTATGTATCAAATAGCCTAGATATCTTAAGTCTGGAACATTGTTTTGTCATTTTAATCAGTAAAAACATACGGTGCTATGTTTTTCCAAAACTATTTTGCCAAAGAATAATCACACTTTATTGCAGTAACAAATGTTTTTGTAATGTGTATTACTGTACATGTGTGTCCCATATACGTATTGTTAGCTGTTTAGCAATGTTAATGTAATATATATATATGTTTAGTAATGATAGCTGTTTAGCAATGTTAATGTAATATATATATATTTGTAACAGATGTATGTAACACATTTTTTACATTTGTAGTATATTTACTTTTGTACTTTTTGCAAGAGCTTTGGTGCCAACATGTGTATTAATGATCCAAACAAGCAACAGAGATATTGTGTTAACTACAGGAGTTATACATGTAATTGTAGGGTCTGCATTCTTATACGTACATGTATTTAAAAAACTCAATTATTTTGCTGCATCGTTAAAATTAAACTGTTCTCTATTGTGACAAAGATGATGTTTTGTGGAATTGTTACTGAACACGAATTTTGTCTTATATGGCTAGCCCCAGCTTGTTATAATTTTGTATATACAAGCATAAATGATGGTTGATGGATTTATTTTGGGGGTCTCCAGTTGTCGAGAGATTAAGTTAATGTGACCAGGCAATATTAAAATGAAAAGTAGACAGGACTGTTCGAAAGCATCACAGAAAAAAAGGGGGACTTGTTACTAGCGAGACTTCCGAAATAGTATGTAGGAAACTCCAAAAATAGCGGAACTGTATGGTCTTTCGCAGAGAAATGTATGCAAACAACTCTAAGTTAAGAATAACTGAGATAAAAAGAATGAAAACTTTATCGTTTTCCCTCCCCATTTTGAGTGAAAGAGTCCGACGACCGTAACATAACACCACAACCGAAGGACACCACACAGGAGAGTTAACAGTCGGAATTCCCTCAAATAGCGGCCAGTAAGTCTCAGTCATAGCAAATACAAAGTAAGAACTGTAGCTGCTCGTCATATATTGGAAAAGGTTAGTGCTAGTAGGCCAGTAGCTAAAATCCTTCCAGGCTTTTTACAACCATACTGAATGGCAGGTCGTGTGTGTGTGTGTAAGGCAGGGATCAGATATAGTAACACTGCTTAAAAGGAGGGGCTATCATGGCTGTGGTCAAACCACTGTCTATTTTTAGATTTCTAGTGCTCACAATATTGATTGGATCCCATATTTGTACGGGGAGGTTTGCTACTAAAACAGTGCAGAAGACATTGTGGTCTCCACACTTGCGAGTTGGAGAAAGATTACTTACATTTTAGTAGATTTAATGATATACTCTCCTCATTTATCTTTTATCGTATTGCATCACATTGGCTATCAAGTAAAGGCAGTCCTATAGGAGCTACATACATGTACATGTAGGATCAGTACGCGTATGCCACGCAGCGAAATGAATCGGAACTGCAGTACGTCATTATCATCATGCATTTGTATATGACACGACGAAGAAGAAGATCATGCATTTTATGCCTTTTGTTTGACATGTATGTGCAAACTCTCCAGCGATACAAAACAATATAAAAATGAGATATGGGGTAACGAATGGTACCTCATCTTTTTAAATTTTGCTTTATTTCTAACGGTAGTAAAACGTCCTAGGAACCAAAAATAACAGAGTAACGGGGTCAGATATGGCGACAAAGAAGCGAGGCCGAACCTGGAGGAAGAGGAAAAGGAGAACTCGCGAGCGGGACAAACGGCCAGGTGGGATGCCCAGCTTTTCCCTTGTAACTTCGCTCTCTACATTAGAATAATGTTTTAATAACGTTTAAAGACAAATCAATAATTATTTACATTTTACGCTTAGCTATATCACTTGACAAATTTTCACGGTGATGGTGACACTCTGTATATCCTACCAGCATGATAAAAAAAGGTGTCAAGTTCAATCTCGATTGCAATTGTGTACATCCAGTGAGCCAGGGTAAAGACAGAGAATTGATCAACCTACAACAATTCATGAAAGCCAACAATTTTAAGGGATGTCCCCTTAAACCTGCCATTTTTTCAGGTATGTTGTCTATAAGTTTGGTTTTATTTTACTAGTCCTGATATATCGCACATCTGATATGATAAATGTGTTATTCCTTTGATTTTACATTAAATGTGTGATTTTACATCAAAGGTGTACTGTAGGAAGAGGTGCTGATTTCAGAAATTCCGAAAACAAAGAAGCCGTTCTGGCTTTTCGATATAAATACATCATAATGTATATTGTGTGTAGAAAACTGTACAGCATCACATTTTCTATACAATCCATCCATACACATTACAGGTACGGGAAGAGGAACGATGGCTGCCAGAAACATAAAGGTGAGATTTCTTGTATCGTCCGCGTAGTTACTGGTAAATCTTCCTTCTTTTCACGTTAGCCATCTCTAAAACAATACAGTATAGTCCATTGCGTATACCCTTAACAATATTACCATATGTCCCTTTATTACCTTAATAGCGCGGTCATTTTCAACGCCGTATGATTTCGTTGTCGTAGAATTTTTATTCAGACTGTGACAGAACCAAAATGCAATCGCCAACAAAGATCTCAGTCAGAATTTTCTACATCAAAGCAGCTAAATTTTGTACGACACCGTGATAGATTCGGGTTGCGGTGGTACGACGGATGTGACAGGGCTCTTGCCACCCTTCCTGAGCAACATCGTTTCTCAATTTACCAAAACTGCTTGAAGCAGTAATCTGTTTGTATTGTATGTATGCACTCACATGTACTTTCCTCGTGTTGAGGCGGGAGAAGTCATCATTGCTGTACCCAGGAACATTCTGATATCGTGCCGAACTGTTCTGTCCTCCAAACTGGGCACTGAGCTGAAAAAGTGAGTCTCCCTTATTCAAAACTTCGTGTTTTTTAAATGAAATAAAAAATACCGGTACACTAGTACCAGGTAACATTGTAAACTTCCTTAAGAGTACGGAATATACAATCATTTGCAATTCATCTTCATATATTTCTTGATAAACATCCAGATTTAAACAGTTTGACTATATCCATAGGAATCTTTCCATACGTAAACTTACAGAGGATGTATTTTCCCAACAGAATCAGTTCATTAATGTGTTGAAATCGTTTTACATTAGAAATGTGATAACCCATTGATCTTTTTTTTTCGTGGCTGGGACACAGTATGATACAAGAAAACTGCTGTATGCTGCGGCCGAATATCCCCAAACATCATCTTTCAAAACTTCAAAGACCAAACATGATGATTCACTTCAGAAGTGAATCTATTCATAACATCCACACGTTTGAGTACTTATGATCCTTTATATCCTCGGCTCTCCTTCGTTGAATGAATGTATTTCTGAGACATTTCTAAGACTGTTTTCTATGCTCTGCAGGTGGTCTGGTACCAGTCGCTTCACCTGTGCACAGGTACTCTCATTGTTCCTCCTTTTGGAGAAGAACAAAGGGAAAGACTCGTTCTGGTATCCTTACATCAGGTCACTACCGAACAGTTTTACCACTCCCGTATATTTCACGGAATCAGAGCTCAATGCCTTAAGCCCTTCTCTACAAGAAAAGGCGAGAGACCTTAAGAAAGAGTTGCTCCACGCCTTCAATGACCTTGAGCCGTTCGTGACGTCTTGTCTGCCCGAGTTGGACTCCACGTTCACGTTCGATGCGTTCCGGTGGGCGTGGTCCGTTCTGAAGACGAGGACGCTGTACCAGGAGGATTGTAGGAGTCCGTACCTGTCCAACAAGGAGCCGCAAACTTCAACACTGGTGCCGATGCTAGACCTGATTAATCATTCTCCTTCTGCAAAGGTAGGAAAATGTTGATTTGATTATGTGGATGATCTCCACGCCCCCCCCCCCCCCAAAAAAGTATTCAAACATAGCGTAAATGTAAACAAAGCAGCGGGAAAATGTAATACATGCCGTAGATTTTTTAGTAAATGGCAAACACAATACATAAATGTCATAGAATGCCAACGTTGATTCCAAGCTCAAGAAGATGTCAAAGAACAAAAAGCTGCTTTGTTTGGTAATTTTTTTCCAACTTCCCTGACTACTTAGATTTCATGACTATACACGTTGCAACTTATATCTTGTATAATATACTGCTGTTGACATTTTGTCAAATAAACTCTGATTTCTAGTGGAAACATTTTTTCGCAGCACCGAGCAACTTCACAAATAAGCTACGCCTCTTATATTATAAGCCTCTACATGTGTACCACATAACGTTACTACTGTTCATGTGTTTCTCCATTGTTTTGTCCACATTTCCAGGCAAGGTTCGGCTATAACGTGAACACCAGCTGTTACGAGGTGCGCGTTTTGGAGCCCTACAGAAAATACGACCAAGTTTTCATATCTTACGGGTTTGAGGAGAACACGGAGTTGATGCTCAAGTTCGGATTCTTCGTTCCAGAAAATCCCAAAGACTTCATGAAGATAAACCTAAGTATGGCATTTCTTAATTTCATTGATATACTCACTGCTTCAAACTTGAAATTACACCAGAGTGATTTGTAACTATATTTGTGAGGACGTGGTACAATTCATTTTTCTGTATGATATCGCAATGAGTATCGATTTTTCTTACACATACCGTCGATGAAGGTTACACATTCAGGTGATAAAAACCTGCTCTCCAACGAGATCTCTTTAGTGTCACTGCCGAAAGAGAACGGATGTTATCTGAAACATCTGACCGTTTCCAAAATCATATCAAGTTGCTCGAGTAACCGCCTTTTGGCGTTACTTTAGTATACACATGTACATATATTGTATGTCTACATTGGCCCCAAAAAACATAAGTATCCCATTTCTTGTTTCACGGTATCTTTTGCAAACTATATGGTTCTTTATACACAGGTGAAATGTTAGAGAGTCTACCACAGATTAACGATGAAGAGCGCAAGAACAAGGTGGACCTTCTGTTCGATAGTGGATTGCTAAGGTACGTTTACAGTGTTTTATGTGCTAATTCATACTTTATCTAAATAGCGGTTACAAATATATTGATTAAAACGTTTAATAACGAAAGTTTATTTGCAGTGTGTTAATGAAGTAAATTCTGACATTGCTATAGAATGCGTTCAGGTGTGGGGGGGGCGGAGGGTCGATAAACTCATTGTTATCATATGGACACACGGCATTTTGTAATCTCCAAGCAGATCTTGCTGTGGCAAATGGGAAGGAGTTTAGCCGGCAGAGGAGTTATTGTTCA